>NC_077223.1:92482744-92788912 GCF_024763615.1 Phlebotomus papatasi
TAGCAAGAGATTTTATTTGTGATATAATTGATTTCTTAAATTATACCTATAACACAGGAAAAAACAGCAAAGTGGGAACTTCATTCTCATTTTAAAGGTGCCCGACTTCCCCCTATTATTATTTTAAATCACGGTTTTAGCTATTTTTTTAAACAAATAAATTTATACGAAATTACAAATATTTTTGTTACATAATGACCAGCGCACAATAACTTTTATTTGTAAACATGTTTTCAAAATTTCCCATGAGAATGAGCGAGATGACTAGATCTAGATCTCACTCACTCTCATAGAAATGTCAAAAACATGTTTACAAAACAAAAATTATTGTGCGTTGGGCATAAAGATTTATGTTTGAAAAATGAAATTTTACGTCTAAATGCTAAAAAATATATAATTAAAAAATGCTAGAAAACACTGACTATGCTTTATGTTAAATATCAAACAACCACGCTAGTAATTTAAAATCGCACTTGTGAAAAAATTAGGGCAGAACCACATTAACAGTTATTTTTATCTACGATAATTCCGAAACCGTAAAAAACCTTTCCAAAACAAGCATACTCCTAATAAATAAAATAACATTTCGGTCAATAAGTCCTTAGACTGACGCATAAATGGAACCACTATAAAAAAAATTGAATATATCGCGAATCAGCCATCTTCAAAATGATGTGTGAAAATTTGACAGTAATCGCGCTATTGGTTCTCAAGTTACAACTATTAGAATCAATCAACCTAAGTTTCTTTTATTAAATGAAAAATTCTGAGTTTCGTTTTTAGATTAAACATTATTATTTACGTTAGAAAACGATAATCCAAACTAAATATAAGCTACATAATTATTAACCGAAATCTTCACCGTTAATTAGGATGATTCAGATTTGGTTTTCGGACTTCTACCTTGTTCAGTGAACGAAAGTGTCAGATTT
Organism: Phlebotomus papatasi; assembly: GCF_024763615.1. Taxonomy (NCBI): domain Eukaryota; kingdom Metazoa; phylum Arthropoda; class Insecta; order Diptera; family Psychodidae; genus Phlebotomus; species Phlebotomus papatasi. The sequence continues at coordinate 92,483,677 of NC_077223.1, forward strand.
CTGGGACTTTGTCTTTTAGGCTAAAGACTGAACTTTCCCATCCAAGAGTCATCTGATTATTGTTTTTGATAAATTGTTACGTCGGCTCCGATGCCCATTCTTGTTCATTTCAAGAACCTATATTACCAAGTTCTTTTCCTAGGTGTTTCTGAAAAGAATGCGTAGAATTGACTCCAGTTTGAGATTGAGAAGAATTGACTCCAGTACCGCAAATATTTGCGAGCAGTATAATTCTTAAACTCTTTCCGTTTCAAATTAAGAGGCCTAAAGAAATTTGACACTTTCAAATTAAAGATCTTTATCGAAAAATAAGCATCGATTTAAAGATATAAAATTTAAAATGTTATTTCGAAATAGATGAGATCAGTGACGAGATTTTATCAATTTTGAAGCAGCGATTTCTTAACCACGGAAGTGTAATTTAATTTTCTATACGGATAAAGGCAGTGAAATTACCATCTTGCTTTTTATGATATTTTCTAAGATAATATCGAAGATTCATAAACAAGTATAAATTAAAAAATAAAATTTTGAGAGTTCAGTATACCTGCTATTTTCTCCAAAATATTGTTCTATCAAATGTAACAACTAAAAAATCATTTGCATTTTAAATGCCCTTTTTTGTTCAATAACAACGATAACAAGTATTTACACAGCGACACGCTCATTTATATTTCGAAGATTGACGTAGAAAAATTTGTAATTCAAATTGTTATATATTTTTGCAAAAGCAAAAAATTGTTACCTAAGAAACCTATTCAGAGGCGTTAAAAATCAATATATTTAGATGATTTCCTTCTTGCAGTTGCAACGAATGTGCAGCAAAAAACAACCATAATATCTCTTCCTCTTCACGAAAATCCAATTTGTTGGCAAGTTCTGAAACAAACTGGTACAAACAAAAAAATCCATTTCCCTAATATTTGTATTTTATAGTTGCGTATAGATTGCAAAGTAACCAATTTGAAGGAGATGGCAAAGTTCCCATAAAACATGTTGTATTACTTTTTATTAAACTACAAATTCACTCTTGGTATTAATTGAAGTGAAAGACTTGCACATATTGCAATTTAGCCGTATAAGCATCGTGATGGACGGAAATCATGAGTTTCAATGAATTGAATTGATTAATTTACAAGTGAGAGAATGAATGTTCTGGTAATGGATGAATGAGTACGAGGTGAAAAGGAAAACTCTTTTATTACCCCATTCATATAAAATTATCTCTGCTTCTCACTCTCTGCAATTTTGTCTTTACTTTTTCTCCCATTTAATACGAAACGCGTTAGGATTTAGTGATGCGGAACTTGACAAAACAATAAGCCAACGAGTTTTCAAAAAAAAAGAGCCCATAAATAATACATCCAGACGACCGTTGAGAAGATTATAAAACTCACTCATTCAAAAATTGACCACTGGAAGACTTTGGAGTGGTCAATTAACCAATTTAAGACCGATTACTCCACTATTATCCATTAATTGAAGCCTCTGTTTCACTCGAAAGCAATCAATAGTTTAGGTTCGATATTAGACATCTTCGTCTATTTTTTTTTGCTCGTCTGACCTCAAAAGTCACAAAAAAGGCAAAAATATTATTGCTCTTTTTCTCCATAACCATGAACCTCATTTGGAGATATTAATCTTGTTGTATTGAATTTTTTTTCGTCCAATGTCTCTTCAACATTTCTCCAGGAAGAATATAATTCAATTCTCATCAACTTTCAATTCTTGTGGGCGAACTAAATGCGGCTTTTTGCAGAATTTCTTTGGCATGATTTCCATATGAAATGCGTTTGTTTGGACTCAAGAGAAGCTACAATTATTATTTTTCGTGAGTGAAAATATTGTAAGAGAAAGAGACGAATTGCAGACAAAAGAAGGCGTAAATTTCTCAGAAATCTCCGCAAATTTCATTCATGTCTATTTCAAAAATATTGAGGAGGTTTTCGAAAGGGGATAATCAGTGGTTTTCGTATTGCACCCTCCTTGTACGTATTTCTAAATGCATGACTAAGTTATGTACCAATGAGTTTTGAAAAATTGCAGAATTACCCCTTTAGTGGTTTGTGCCTAAGATCAAATCTTCCAGTTGGTTTTGAACCCCAAATAAACTTTGACTGATCATCAAGAACATTTAGAAAGCAAAAAGTTATCGGTAAAGTATCAGGTAAAAAAATTCATGCAATGAACATTTTATATAATGATCCAAAACTTTCAATAATGTATGAAAGTTTACACTGATCATTTTTAGCACTAAATTTTAGGGCCTATATATCCTGGAGGATCTTTCTGTGTCTATTAGGGGCTTTAGCCTTTAAGGACGAGAGGGTCAAAGATTGCGGGCAGAAAAACACCTTTTCCTGACTTTGTAGAGCAAAACATAACTTTAAAAGCGGTGGCAGCCATAATCCCGAAAGCTAAAATCCCGAACTCCAAAATCCCGAAAAGGCCAAAATCCCAAAAATCAAAATCATGATTGAGTCTAAATCCCGAATAAATAAAAATCCCGAAAAACCAAAATCCAAAATAGTCAAATTCCCGAAAAGCAAAGATCCCTAAAGCCAAAATCTCGAACTCCAATATCCTGAAAGCGAAAATCCCAAATGGTCCAAGTACTAAAAGGAACGAAATTATTCGAAAGCTAATGTGTGGAATAATTCCCAAAAACAAAAAAAAAATCCTTTTGCATGGGGCAAACCTGCGTGCAATCCTGGGATCAGCTATGATACTTTTCAGAACTAGGGATTTTACTTTCCGGGTTTCTTACTTTTCGGAATTTTAGTTTTTGTGAATTCAGGATTCTGGCGTTGGCAATTTTGGTTTTCGGGATCACTGCTATTCGGGACTATTCAGGATTTTGGCTTTCGGGATTTTATTCGGGACTCGTTTATCTATATGCTTTTTATTCAAAAACTTGAAAACAGATGAGATGCTTCGAGAAATTTTGATTTTGAATTGAGAAATAAAAGCAAATAAACCATAAAACTCTTAAAATTCGACGATCTTACTGGCTGTTTAACAACTGGGAATATTTGAGAAAGAAGTCACATCTTTAATTTGAAGCTTGTGTCTCTTACGTACGAATTCTTAAATAAGTCTTGTCCTAGACAAACTGACGGCTTAAATCGAAAAACGCTTTAGCAAGAAACTGATGGAAATGTAGTCTAATCATTCTTTTGATTTATAATTATGTTAAGTTTTCGATTGGCATAAGCCGTAGATGTTTTCAGCACATTGAGATCAAAACGTCTAATCGACTTTTAGAAACTCATTCGTATTTTTCTATAAAAATCTTTTATTTTAAAGCGACAAATTTCTTTTTTCCTGAATCTCAAATGGAATAAACTTCAAAAAATAAAATCAAGCCGTAATCCAAATACCGAAGTCTTTGCAGTCAAATGCTAAAGTCTTTAATTCAAAATCTGATGCTATGACCTTTAAAATCTGTGTACGTACACTAAAATTTAATATTAACTTGTATTACAAAGCCTTATTACTTTTAAACTCAGAATAGGGATTTTTTTTAATTTTGACATTAAATGAATAAAAAACAGATTGGGACCAAATATAGTATTCAAGTTCCTTTGTATCAAAAATTCAAAAATATATTGGTATTACATCAGATTCATTAAAGAAGTATGGGAAGAATTTGAAGTGTTCGAAGCCAGAGTATATGCGAAGCCTAAAAGCCTACCCCTACCTTTAAAAGAATTGGATTAGTTTGACAAAATGTACATGATAAATTAACTGCTTTCAAAATTCTAGCGCGAATACTGATCAGGAAGCTGTGATCAGGTATCACAGTCTCTTTCTAGAGCTATTGAATACCCCTTTGCCCAACAATAATGCGAAACGAAAGGAGTGAAAAATTTGCGTGATGTGCCTCCATAAAATCAAACAGAAGAATAAACAGATCATTAAAAATGTGTCAGGAGACCTTCATTGTGATACTACCTAATCAAAATCATAAAATGCGTGGGAATAATCGCTTTGATGAAAGCCTGCGATGACATAAAAAAGGGCACATTGAGCTTCTGCACGAACTTTTCTGCGCGTCATAAGTCACAAAATACATTTTATCAATTTTATTTGGCTGGTTAAATCAAATCGCAAAATATTGGGTGTTGCTGAAAGCAATTCAATTTATCCACCCACCGTGGAAATCGAAAGCCACTCACCCTCTCGAGAGCACTTTGGTGGAATTATTTCGACGGGAAAGTCCGAAGAAAACACAAATTGCTGAAGCAACGATGAGAATATCATGAAATTTCTAATATTTTCACATTTATCCAATAGCAAGGTTTTTTTTCAGTATTTTGGTGAAAAGAGCCCCAAGACTTCAATGAGAAGCTGAAAAATATGCAGACATGAAAATGATTTTTTTTTGGTAATCTTCTGCTACAACGAAGCAGAAAATTTGTCGCTGATTTAAGGGGTCACCTTGAAGAGGAAGCTTCTTGTCAGTCAAACACGTACTACGTAAGAAATACTACATTTTATGCAAATTTCTCTCAATATTAAATTAAGAGCTCAGTCGGGATTTTCTCCTCTTCAACAATAAGACAATTAAATTGTGGAGAAGAGAGCTACAGTGGTCACTCAAATAATTTAATCAATTGCAAAAACCGCATTTATGGTGGTTTTTTTGAATGAAAAATTAAAGGGAAAGTCTTTCTCCTGAATGAACATCCTTTTACCACTTTACTGTTCTCAAGTGCTTCTACTTAATCGACTTTTCTTTGTTCTTGTCTCGACTGTTTTCCTTAGTCCTTGCCGTATTCTAAAAACCACGAAATAGTCGTGACAAGAACCAACACAAGAAAAAGTCGATAATACAGAAGCACTTGAAAACAGTACAGTACTTAAAAAAAGTTCATTTTTGATTAGAATAGAACCATTTAAGAGAACTCCGGAAATTAATTCGGAACATTTTATATCATCTTACTCACAATTTGATTGTACTGATTTTGTTCTGAGATTCATAATTCTCATTATTGAACATTATTTCTATTTAAAGGGAGCTGAATAGTGGTGCTATTCCAATGAAAAAGTAAAATTTTTTATCATTTTACTTTTCTCAAGTGCTTCCACATAAGCCCAAACAAAAGTAGATTTTGATTCTCCAATAGTGTCTTGGATAAATGGTACATGGAACTCTATTTACACAAAAAGTCGTTGATGTTCGAAGAATTCAAATTCAATTTCGAATTTCCATACTAAATTTTCGAACAAGGTGGGGAAAATTTATCAAATATTACACTAAAAAGCTGGCAAAAGCATTACTCGGTGATTATGGAATGATTAAATAATGAAACAAGAACAGTAAGCGTCGTTGTTCTGTATTTTTTCCTCACAACAATGTGAAGACCGTCACATTTCGACATTTGAGCATTTCGAAATTCGAACAGGATGTAACTTCCGTCGCCTTGCGAAAGTATTAAGAAGTAAGACTTACCATCCACAAGTAGATCTTGAAAAATTCGAAAATCTATTTGGAAAGCCAAAAAAGAGACTTTCTTACTTCTTTATTTTTCTTTTAACTTTTCTTTTCGCAAGATGACTAAAGTACATCCTGTTCGAATTTCGAAGTGCTCAAATGTCAAAATGTGACGGTCTTCGCATTGTTGTGAGGAAACAAAACAGAACAACGACGCTTACTGTTCTTGTTTCATTTATTTTCTATTTATTTTTGATAAATTTTCCCCACCTTGTTCGAAAATTTAGTATGAAAATTCGAAATTGAATTTGAATTCTTCGAACATCAACCACTTTTTGTGCCAATAGAGTTCCATTTACCTTTTATCCAAGACACTATTGGAAAATCAAAATCTATTTGTGTTTACACGCAGAAAGTCTCTTTTTTGGATCTTCAAATAGATTTTCGAATTTTTCAAGATTTACCTCTGTACGAAGGAATGAGATTTTACTTTGCATGAGTTCCTGGAACGCCTGTTTGGTGGTTTTAGAACACGGCGAGGACTAGAGAAAACAGTCCAGACAGGAACCAATACAGAGAAATGTCGATAATGCAGAAGCACTTGAGAACAGTAAAGTTCCAAAAAAACATGTTCATTTTTCTTTGAAATAGCAGCATATATTAAATTTTTTGAAAAAAATGCACTTTTAAAGAGAAACAAAAAAGTAGTTCAAAATCCATTTGAAATTAGCAACTTTTTCCTCCAAGTGAGGAATAATTTCCTCCTGCTAATAGCAGTGGCAATTGCTCTAAAAATGTTTAATTCTCAAGTTTTTATGGCCATTTCAGATGCATTTTTATGTCAAAGCTGATGAAGTAATATATCATCTATATCACCTATCTAAATGTGAGAATATATTATTAATTTGAATGTTTCTAAATTATTACTCAGCTTCTCATATATATTTTTTATTACGAATAAACCATAAAAGCTTGAGAATTAAAAATTGAGAACAGTCACTAGCGCCACACGTGGGAGAAAACACTGCCCTTACGTAGAGGAAGAGGTTGTGGAAAGCGTATTCTTGAACAATAATTCCGGTTAATTATGAAAAACGCCCCATTTTACATTAAATGAATTATTTGATTACACTAACATTTTGGTCTTCATTTCTTCCACCCTGAGGATATCTCTAAAATTATCTCTACTATTTTACAAACCACTGTATATTCATCAAACAAAATACTACTTTGTTGTATTGTCTTCGGGACTGGAAATCACGTGCACTTCTCATAACGTCTTTTACATTTCTCCTCAAGTTCAGAAAATCAATTTAGTTGCATAAAACAGTGAGTAAATTTAAATAAATTCAAAACAGTGCACGTGCTACGTTTCCATGCACATTATTTTATTTGATTCGATTTTTCCCTTTGACCTTCTGCAATGTTTCCATTTTAGTCTATAACGATAAAAATAGTTCGATATATATGATGTTTATTTCCCTACCATTCTTGTACTTTTAACCTTGTCTGCTGCAAGAATACCCACAACTATTCTTCAAATAAATAAATTGACTTTTCTCCATCGAATGACACCTCCAGTTTGTATATTTGAAATATAAATAATCAATTGAAGACAAGAACGTGTATTCCCATGAACGAGAAGCTCATCAGTGAATTTTAAAAGAACACCACACAAAGAACTTCTATATAAAATAAAACAGAATTCTAAATGATAGAAGGGCTTTTTAGAAGATTTTCTTTATTTACAATTTTGAGACACTGAACTCTGCCATTTTCTGTCTAATTTAATGTCTCTATATTTTATAGCCATGAATAGTAAATATTTGAAATTGCAATCCCAATGAAAACAATATACCCTAATTCCCAACACTCCCTTCAAAACATTCAGAATTTGCTGCCAGAGGGTGGTAATTGCACTTTGCCCTCATGCAATATTGAGATTGGTTGTTTTGTTGTGTCCCTATTCTATCTATTCTACCCTCAATATAATGAAATTCGCCAGAAATCGATCAAAATGGCTGTATGCATCGTAAAAACAAACTTTAATAACTTTTCTGAATGAAAAATGCATATAGCGAAGAAAACTCGCAGATAGTGTAATAATGTACATGTTTAAAGTGAATCTGAATGTATTTAAAGTAAATGTAGAATTAGAAATTCCGATTACGGATCTTAGAAATAAAAATTAGCACATTCACGAAGTAATTTCGATATCGGAACAACTATGTTTTCCTAACGTTAAATTCACCAGTTAAGTATGAAGTTATTTATAGTGATTTTCTGTCTTTGTATTGTAGAGCCCCCGTTATATAATTTTATATAAATAAAATCAAAAAATTCCCTTTAAAACCCTTTAAAATTCAAAAAAGAATTTGTTAAAGGTATATTTTAGCTGAAAATCCTTGTCACTGTCACTTTGACGTATACAGAAAAAAAATCGTAAAATTGTCCATAAATGTTTGTTAATTCCCATTAGGGACTTACGAAATGCTTTATAACCCACAAAACAGTTCGTAAAAGATTGTAGTTTTTACAAACATTGTTCGTAACATGAACACTTGACAAACACTTTTTGTTCATTTACAAACATTTGTTCGTAAATTCACAGAATAATGTCCACAAAATTTTGTCATTTGTTCGTAAAGTTTTGACAGACAAACAAAAATGTGTGAAAAAACTTTTGTAAAAGAACAAACAATGTTTGTCAAGTGATCATATTATACGAACATAGTTTGTGAAAAAGTTCAAGCTTTTATAAAATTTTTCATAAATTATACGAATTATGAACATGTCCTCAATTGGAATTAACAAACTTTTATAAACAATTTTACGAAATATTTTTCTGTGGAGACTAAAATGAAATCTAAAATGTTTTATGTTCAATAAATTTCTAAGACCAAACATCATAATTGCGAAAATTGTTATATTTAAAGTTTACTAGTTATTCACAATAGAAAAATTTGACATCTGTCAAATTGAGGAATTTTGACACTAAAGTTTGACAGTTACAAAGTAAGAAAAATTTTGAATCATAATAAGCCCAGTTTAAAATAAACAAAAATAAATTTATAATCGTTCTACAATTAATTAATTAAATAAGTAAGCAAATACGTAATATAATTTAAGACTAAATCTACCAAAATCTGGTCAAATTGACCGGTTTAAAAACTTTTTAAAATCAACATATATTTAAACGCTCCCATGTCACTATCAAATTTTGTGAATTTCTTAATATATGCATGCAAAATATTTTTCAGTGTTTTTTCTTCTTTTACAAGAAAAATTTGTTTAGTATCCTACCCCGTCGTGGTTTGTCATTTGACCAAACGTGCTAGAAAAACGACCGAAAGCGGTCGATACACTGAGAAAAGAAAGAGGCTACGATTAAGTTTTTTCTTCATAACTTTAACACTTTTTAGGTGTAAAAATATATCAACATTTTTTAATGTTAATTTTACACCTTTTGAGAGTAAAATCAACATGAAACAAGGGTAACTTAAAATACACCTAAAAAGGGTAATATTTACATCGATTTCGGATCAATACTGCAGGGTAAAATTAACATTTCCGAAATGTTATTTTGACTTTTTCGGATTTCTCTCACTCATCAGTGTAGGTTTAGTGTTAAAAACTCTTCTTACTTTAAAAAAAATCTGTAGTTAAAGTTATAAATAAAAAATCAGGCCGCGTAATAAAAATGTCTCAAAATCATATACAGTAGAGTCTCCCAAATTCGAACGCTCGGGGGGTATTTTTGACATTTCTCACCTCCCAAATTCGAACGATTTTTTCAAAACTAACGAAATTTGTGTGAGATTAAATTGTACTTTGAATCAAATTCCCGTACTTTCTCGCAAGTCTTAGTGGTAACATACTTCCTTTTCATTTTACACGACCATAATGTATGTAAACATTCAGGAAGAAGCACATAAATATGATTTTCATTCACCAAGAATACCAACTTTCTAACATAACCTCACAATTGACATTTTGAATCCAAACGGCGTTCGAATTTGAGAGATTCAGATTTGAGAGACTCTACTGTAGCTTATTAGATGCATTTCAGCTATTTATTAAATGTAATCTTTTTAGTTAGAAAATCCAATGAAAATGTATGTCAATAGCATTATGACATCTCGACATCTGTCATTTTCATGGAGAATTTTTTACGCCTGTCAATGTAATGCATCACTCGATTCAAGTAAAAATTAGTATTTGGCTAAAGTATCAACTCCTTTCAAAAGTTATTTGAAGGTCTAATTCATTTAGAATTTATTTAGAATTTAGAGTAGTAAATTGTCTAAATTAAAATTTCTTTTTTTCACTATTTTCTTTCTTATGATTTATGTTATAGAAATTAGTATATAATGACCTTTCTTTCCTTTAGAAAACTATTTGAAAAAAATATCTATGAGCACTTAACGTAAAAAATAAACCTTTAGGTTTTGACAGTTATTCAAATTGGCGGATAGAAACGTCAAATTAAGATAAGGATCACGCCATTTTATAATTCTTGATAAAGAATCTTTCTCTTAAATGTGAAGACCTTTTTTGTTTTTATTTTCTTTTTTTTATAAGAAATTGTTGATTTTTTGGTGTTTATTTAATAGGGACAAAGTCACCCACACCTTATCCCAAATGCAAGCCTTTTCTAGAATTTTTTAAACACAGTAAAATTTTATAAAATAAGTTCTAACAGCACCAAATCCATTCATAAATAACGGAACAAAAATAATTCCAGTCATCCCTTTCACTTTGACTATCTACTTTTATTGTGAAATAAAAAATACCAAGAAATGGGACAAACTCCCCTCCATTTACAGTTATATTTATTAATTTTCCTAAACTGTTCAAAATTCTAAAGGACTCGAGCAAGGAAGAAAAAATATTTAAAAAAATATATATTACCAGCCCTTTTTGAAGATTTTTATTTTCATATTTTATAAGAAATCTCAAAATTGATGAACGTATTACCAAAATTTAAGAATTCATGAGATATTGCACACACACTGAACTCTAGTCTCCGTTGTCTATTTTATCAGATTTTTTCTTTTATCAAAAATAACCACTTGAGGTTCAGGCTAAAATATGGCAAGAGCCTTTGGGTAAAATCAGCATCAATATGAACAGAAATCGATCCCAATTTTACGTGAAATTGCTTTTTATTTCAAGGACCATCACGTATTTTGCAATTTAATAAAAGTCATAGTCCAGTTCTCAGAGATCTCAAAAATCTAAATAATAAGAAATTTTACTGATTTTAAAAATCTAATGCATCAATTTCCCTTTCCATCCAATCCTAATTAAACAATAATTACCTAAAAAGTCATGCTTGATAAGTAATCAGCCGAGTTAAGCCAAACGGTTAAGCCTTTGGTCTGAAGCTTGTATTATATCCAGCTGTTTGAAGTCCTTATGCAAATTAAACTCATAAACTGGTAACAAATTGGTAAATAATTAAAAGCTTATATTTTAGAACGCAATAGTCTGATTCTAAAGGTTTCATTGAAAACTTATGTAACACATCCCATGTACTCTAGCTCTACTCTAGCCTAGAGTGCTTCATGAGAATATTTCCAATGCACGAAGCATATGCTCGACAAACCTCTCAAGAAGAAGTAGTCGTGCGAAGGAGATAAATTGGAAGACTTCGAGAGAGCGGTTGAGTGGACAAAAAAGAAATTTCTGTCTCACCGCAAAGGTGAGATGATTCAAGAAGGGAAACAAGCAAAAAAGCAGATGAGGTGAGCCGAAGAAAAATGAGTAGAAACGTGTGTGAATTCATGGAACCGGAATACCTTGGAAGGTCACAAGTGAGACCCAACTGAACACTGGTAACACGATCACGTGAGATATTAGGGAGTTCACAAGAGCCATCGTTAATCTCCCAGAAAGATTCCTCACGAGACGTTCGTGGCATTCTCCTCGAAATGTGGAGGGAATATAATTGAGGAAAGATGATCGTCACCCACGAAACCGGATGGATTGTCATTGAATTCTTATGCCTCTCTCTTTCTTTGAAAAAACGTTCTTTGCCTTCCCAGAAGTGCATTTAATATCACTGAAGAGCCATTTCCGCGTGTTTAAGAGTAGCCTTTAGCCTTCTATTGGAATTCACAGTGAGTTCTCGGGCGAGAGAATAATATTCCTAAATTGACAATATCGCCACGATCTTTAAAGTTTAAAATTTCCCCCCGAGAGATTAGGAAGCATGAATCAGAAAATGACGAAAGAGGATTTTTGATTTGCTCCAGAAACACTCTCAAATTACCTCAGGAAAAAAAAACGATAAAATTGTGTAAAATATACCACTATTAACTGTCTTGGTGCTTCTTGAATTATTTATTGCTACTCCAAGTGGGAGAAATAATTAAGAAAAAATAAAAACTTTTTTTCTTATACCAAGTGATGCCAAAAAATACCTATTCTCATAAGAATTGAGATTGTGTCTCGTGTAACTGCTTTTTTTCACGAAAATTACAAAATAATCATTAAATATATTCCACACCTTATATCATAATATGACTTGAAACTAGATATCATTAACATCATCTTCAGCAATCAATCTTCATCTTTTGCGTAAAACTCTTCACCAAACAATCACATTAAAACATTACGATACTTAATGACTCAGGTGAGAATTTGACGCACTCGCATCCGGATAATAAACCCTCAAACAATGATATTATTATGCATTGCAAATTAAGGAAATTCTACTTAAAATAATATAGAAAAAACAATTTAATTATTGCAGAGAAATATAACACAAGATGGGTCTCATTCTCTAATTCCGCTAAAATTATAATAAATTAAAATATTGTAAGGTTAGAATTTTAAACCATTTAGCTTTAGAGAATATAACTAAAAATAAAATAAAATAATCTCAAATTATTGCAGAAATGCTATATTTGTCTCTCAACTAATCAAATATTTACAAATGATTCCTCTAGATTTGGAGAATTGTGAGGCTTTTGTCATTAGAAGTTTGAATAACTTTTTCTAGGTTATGTTCAACATAACCTCACATTGAAAACTATCTTTTCAATTACAAGAAGTCGGCTCAATGTAAGTTTTATATTGTTGAATTTAGGTTTGAGTAAGTTGTTCGAACAGTTGGTAGTTTTATATAGATTTAGGTAAGTGAGCTTTATTAAGCTTCTTCTCCGTTCAATTTATAGAATTTTTCTCTGAAGCAAAATAACAATTTCTCAAGTTTTTAATAATTTTACATCCTAACCTTATTACCATGACTAATTTTAAATAAAAAATACATTTTTGTTGTTAGTATATTAATAATAAATAAATTTGAGATAGAGCCTAATTTTCTTAGTAAACAGGAAGTTTCAATGTGAGGTTATAATCTCTCAAAAGTTTATCAAACTAGACTAAAAGAGTATTCAAAATTTTCAGAATATATATGTATTTTTTTAAACTAATTTGTGCATAACGAATAAATTAGAGAACTTAAATGAACCTTATTCTTTCATTTGGCTAACAGATGGTTTCAAAGTTGTAGGTTACGTTAAGATTAACCTATGAAAAATAATTACAAATATTTTAAGTGGCAGAATTTCTTATATTTTATCATGCAGAAGAATTATCGATCCATAAACCATGATGAAAAACTAACCTAAAAGTTCTTTAGATTTTAAATGACTTAAAGTCTAACCTCAGAAAGCTAACAAATCCGATTTTTTTGAGTGATTTTAAATTCAGTAACAAAGATTGAAGGTAAATTACTGAATAATAGAAGAAAATTGTATGATACATTGAACTTACAAATTCTGTAATCTAGGAAAGCTTTTTTGTTTGCCGAGATAACCTCAATATAATCTCAAATTCTAAATTAAGCTCTATGAAATAGGAAAATGAATTCCATTCTGAATTGGTAAGTAGAATGCTTTCTCTGAAGTGGTAGACACCAAACTGGTAAATGTTTACTAATTTTGAAGAAAAAAGATAATCCCAATTTTTTATAGGTTAGATTCAATACAACATCAAAATTAATAAGAGAATAGAGCTCAAAATTAAAATGTTCCATAGACATCAAATTCACTTAAAGCTTTGATTTTGAATTCAATATGAATTCAATTTATCACATAAAACAAATTATAGGTTATAATATTACAGAAATTTGAGGTTATGTTAAAAATATTACTGCTACCATAACGTCTGAAGGATGATATTGTTAAAGTTAGAAAGTTATAAAATTCTGATAGAGCTTTTGATTTAACAAATTCTAATACTAAACATATCTTCAATATTCAAATATTTCTGTTAATTATAGTTTAGAATTGAGGCTTAAGAGCCATCTAGAGTTAATTTTTCATCTTTTAGCGTTAAAACTCTGCAAATTTCCCCAAATAAACTCATAATGTACTAATACTGAAAGTCCGATAATTTAACATCCCATCTCCCAACTCTCCTAAAGTGAGGTAGCTTGCGAAGAAATTTGAAACTATTGCCACAAAATGCTCCCACAAGAAAACTTGCAGCAAGTGCATATTAATCTCTAAAAGTGTCTCTTGTCTCTTGTTTAATTAAATTTTCCAACCACAAATTCACAATGTAAGACAATAAGGAAAACACATGATGTGTGATAAAATTACATTCTCTCATATTTATGGTCTTTTCAGCACCTCAAGCAATAGACAATGCGAGGTCGTTGTCCAAATTTGGTCTTTTGGGTTTCGAGTACAACCACTTTTACACAATTCAATGCAAAAACTGCAATTTTTTGAACGTGGAAATATCAACGACCTTTCCATATCTTCCCCGTACTGGCCTCTTTAGCTAATCAGAGAGATAAACTAACCATTTGCGCTTCAAAATAAGCGAAAATTTCACCATTAAGAGGGCAAATGAGGTGAAAAATTAAATTACAAACAGGTTAACTCAATTATTTAATCCTTTTGAGTATCAAGACAGTCGACATCACTCAATTATCATCTATATTGGGTCTCTATGGGAGATAATTGAAGTATAAATTTCGCATGGACGTGCTACTCAGGTGATTAAGTATGGCTGGGAGAGAAATTTTGTGGTTTTGGAGAAAGGTGCTGATAAATGAGATGTACAGTAAGTTTGGAAGTAAGTAGACTTCATTCAAAAGCATTGAAATTACTCGATAAAAATCTTTTGGTCAAAGTTTAAATTCAGCAGATTAAAGTTCATTTTACCTTTTCAAATTACATCATTATATATTTATGAAAAAAAAGTCTGTACTTTTATGAGATAATTGGGTGCAAAATTTATTATTATTATTTGGTTACAAAATGTTATTACATAAAAATACTGCAAAATATAAATCGCCACTTTTTTCTGATAAGGACTGTTATTGTATAAGAAATGTTTCTAGAATACTTCACTTTAGCTAGAGTATCAATCAAATATGTTTAACATAACCTCAAACTTAACATAACCACAAGAAGCGTGAAGAAATTGTGGTTTGTTATATTGTTTTAGCTATTTTACGTTGATCACTTCTTCTTAAATTAAAAGATGTAATTAATTTTTCTTAACCTTTAAGAGTAATAGAACTGTAGCAAAAAATAACCATACATAACCTCAAATATTCTATTTTCTAATGCTTTTGGTTTCTGTAAACAGAATTTTGTTGATTCGAATAATTTTAAATTCAATGAACTTCATTTTTCTATAAAATAAATCATCTTTGCCTAGATTGGAGCTAATGAGGCAAAAATCACATAAATTTATTAAAAATAACCTCAAAAAATCGTAATTCCTCGCAACGTGAACCGTTATTCTGAGGTATTTGTTTTAGTAATATGTTATCAATAAATCACCTTAGCTTGACTAAATCTAATGGCGCAAAAAACATAGAAACTATGGAAAATAACCTCAAAAATCGTAATTCCTAGCAGTATGAACCGTTTAAATATTTATTTTAGAAACTGTTATTCTTATTAATAAAAGAGGTTAAATGAAAATATCAATTAAATTATTATCAAATCATTTTGCTTAACTTTGCTAAATTGTCACTGATATTTCAAGAATCTCATGAACATAACCTCTAAAATTCTTTCAAATTATTGGTTTTGATCAAAATTCACAATATTTTGAACTGAAAACATTCTCAAACAATGAAGCTATTTTAAGTATTTTAGTATAGACCAGTTGAAGTAGATGGTCTTTATATCCCGTGGACTTTTTTAAAATAACCTCAAAATTTATGTTTTTCTATCTCATACAAATTCATAATTTTGAGAGAGAAAAACTACCTTTTAGTTAAGGTAAAATTTGAGCTTTTGCTATACTATAATCAATTTCGCACCATAATAGAGATAAACAGGAAATAACCTCAACAATCCATATCTTCAAGATATAAAGATTGTGATTATTACTCGAATTCATATTACAAATTTGCATTACATAGAAATATACATAATCATTGAAACTCGTTTCCTTTCTCAATCGGAAATAGTTCTGACAGATATTATTAATATCTAAAAAAAACATAACCTCTAAAAGTGATTTGCTTAGTTAATTATGGAAATCCCTAAATGAAAAGAATAAAATGAAGAATATTAACAGATATGGAATCACTTTTAAATATTTAAACTTTACAAATTTAAATTAATAGCGCTAGAAAAGTAAAAAAAAAATATACTGAACATAACCTAGAAATCTATTTTTTCATATATTTCAACAGAATTAAGAAAGATTTTCTTATTTTTAAGTCAAAAAGCATCCTTAGAAAATAAGAACTAGACACTTTGTTACCCTAAGCTTCAAGTATTTAGTAAGCACTTTAAGTGCTACCCAAAATATTAGTCACATATTTTAGACATAACCTCAAAGTAAAAAAATCAGATTCACATAACTTTAGTTGTAAATACATTAATTTGCCATTTGTCCATTTTATACACAAATATGATACCCAGATAAATATAAAACTATTCTTATTTTTTAATTTTTATAGAGTAACCCCGTTATAATACTGTGCAATTAAATTTATGTACATTTAAATTATGCATTCAGTTATATTATGTTCTGTTTTCAATAATTTACTATTGCACTCTTAAACTTTAACTTGATTAACTGTACTTGTTCCATAAATCATAAAAATTGGTTTTAAATGCAATTACTATGTGACTTGTATTTTGTGAGGTTAGATACAACATAACCTCAAAAATTCAACACAAGATCTTTTGATCAAATAAATGAATAAAAACCGAAGTCACAGCATGAGTTATCGGCAATAAAACTTATTGACAAAACATCAATTTAAAAAATATATATAAATACTATGCTTTTAATCATAACCATACTTTTTGCAACACTTTCAATCAGAAATTATTACGCATATCTTGAATAACCAAATATAGGTTTTCAGTCAAATAAAAGAAAGCTAATTTTAATTTTTCCATAACACATGAACTGCATTCTCTGATTTATGCTGTAATACGTTATTAAGTACATTCAACGAGATTTCCTCTACAATTTTCCTCGACAGTTGCATTCGTGGGTATCGGAAATGGAGTTCTCCATGTCGATGTATCTCTCTTTTCAAAACTTGCTCTATTTCATTGATAAACTGACTTTCGAGATTTATCTTTTGACTCTCCGCAAAATCCTTTTGCATATTAACCCAAACTTGATCGCCCACAGAGTGGCTGAGGAAGCTTCATTTAAATGCATTTTGCACACAAATCATGCCGTTTTCTTGTCTTTCAATCCATCGATTGGGATTTTCAATGAAAATCGATAATGGGAAAATTTCATGGCTTTCAGGAAACTCGTACATTTTCTCGGTGGATTGCTTTTGATGTTGTGCCGATAGTGAATTAATTATAAACGCGGTCAATGATTTCAAACAACAAATACACCATCTGCAACTTGCCATTTCTGCTGCACGCACTCCACAATTTGCACTATGTTTAGGAGTTTAATTTTGTACACATTTCGAGATTGATTTATTGGTTGACATTATTGATCTCTTCTCCTCCCTTTTTGAGCATCTTGCTCTTATAATATTCTCAAGAGAATGTGAGAGTCATTTCCGGGAATCGTGACAATTTCTGGTCTAACTCCTCTATGTTATGGATCTCAGATTAAATTTATGTGACTAGGAGGAAATTCAACAAATTGTTTCTCTAGCACAACTCTTGTATTCTAATTATGCAGAATGACCATCACATTTTCTTCATCCTCCAATCTCAGAGATCTCCTACAATGTATCAGCTTTTAAAATAATCTAAACAGCTTTGCTATAGATGTTTCACTATCTTTTCTCACTGATTATAAGTCCGCCAAAATTTATTCAGTGACTCGGAAATCATTTAGCTGTTAATAATCGATTAATGGTGCTTCACAATAATCTTGTGAAATTTGCTTTCTAACTCTCATTCCTTCTTTGTGAATTAAAATTGGTTTCTCTTTCTCCAAAGTCGCTTTTTTTCGGCAGAAAACTCCAAAGAATTCAACAGTTTCTTCCCATCTTAATTTTGAGGAATTCGTTCAAAAGCATTTCCCATTGAGCCTGTTGGATTTTAATTAAGAAGTCTGAATGATTTGGTGTCTCTCTTAAAAAACACTGTTTATTGAGCAGACGCAGAAAATAAAAAGGCTTTAGCATGTAAAATATGCGACACTTAACGAAAATCAGTTTAAACATCAAACTGAAACCCAGCTTGCCATGCAACATTCAAAACTTTCGAGCACTTGTTGCTTTATCGTAATGCCTTTGTTTGACAGCTGTCAAATTAAAACACTTTAAGAGTTTCAGTAATCTTTTTTTTTAATTTTCATTTGGATTTGTGGAAAACATTTAATTAAAAAAAACCCTTATTTATATGGACATTTGAATGCGAGAGAATAAAGCTGTCATTTTGACAGTTACCCAAAATATTCATTGCTTTGAAATAAAGAAATAAAGTCCGTGGTGCAATTGGTAAGAGCGTGCGGCTCTTGGGCGGTGTGACCCTCGGCTCGACTGTCACAGTTGCGAGTTCGAGTCCCGCCCGATGCAAATGATTGAAGCGTCTGAATGGACATTTTTCACGAAACATTGTTAACTGAATAATACATTTGTAAACCGAACAATGTACAAAATGGCAATAAAAACCCGGTACATCGAAATAAATAAAAAAATAAATAAATAAAAATTTCGTACGTGAATGTACATGTACAATGTATGCATATATAAACAACAGTTTCTTTTTCACGCGTACATGCCTTTAAAAAAATTAAATTTCTTAGGATAATAAATTTAAAAATTTTACTATGCATTTAAAAAAAAAATAATAGTCAAAAAATGTATAATTAGGTGGAATACACAGTTCATATTCATTTAGTAAAGCTACAGTGAAACATTTTATCTAAGTTAGTTGAACTGCAACGCCTTTTCGATGAGAATTTGAATCTGACACAATGTTCACCATTTTTCTAAAGGTTGTCTATTTCCAGTCTATTCTTTCATTATCATTTTATTAAATCGCATTATCTAAATATATTCATCTCTAAATTATTTAATTTGAAAAGAAACGTATGAAGCAAGAATACAATCTCAATAATAAAGACCGAGGCAGAATTAGCCAACAAATTGAATTTTTCTTCGCATTTAAAAATGTGTTTAAATAAGGCTGATAAATATTTAAATGCAGAGGTGTGCAAGAACCGTTGAAACCGAATAAACGTCAAAATAAGTTTGTTTTTGTAGCGTTTTGGCCATTGACGTACATGTTTCATTTGACGTTTATTTCACCGAGAAAAATGTGGATGGTAAAATTTACCATCCTCCATACAAAATTCTAATGGCCGGATAGTAAAAAAGTCACCCAGCAAACGCGATATTAAATCGGACTGTCAAAAATTGTGGAATCTATTGTATGGATAGTAAATTCTAATAGCCGGATGGTAAATTCTAATATCCTCGGATATTAGATTTTACTAGCCGGATGGTAAATTTTACTGGCAGGATAGTAAATTTTACTAGCTGGATATTAGAATGAAAAATGTCGGAAAAATTTATTTTTCCCTATTTTCATTAATTTTTGGCCATTGTTTGAGGGCTTGGGGCCCTTCCTGGATGACATTCTCTGTATTTCAAGCCATTTTGATGTGTGAAAATCTTTTTCCAACATTGACGACTGAGCCGAGATTTGAACACGCGACGTTTGTGATGACAGTCCAGCATCTTCCAGCTGCGCCACGAATTGCTATAATGTATTCAAAGCATATCGGGAACCGTTGCATCGGCACCCACGATATTCCAAAATGACATTCTAACAGCAGGATGGCAAATTTTACTGGCTTGGATAGTAATTTCAATCCAAATTACTATCCTCCGTTAAAATTTACTGTCTACCAGTTAAATTTTAACATCTAATATGCGGCCAGTAAAATTTACTTCCCGGATATTAGAATCTAAGAGAGGTGAAGGTAAAATCTAAATGAGGATAGTAGATTTTACCATCCGGTTGTTAGAATTTACTATCCATAGGATAGTAAATTTTAAAATGTTGAGATGGTAGATTCAAAAGGAAAGTTTCTATGGAGGATGGTATTTTCTACTATCTTTTGAGGCAGTAGAATTTAAGACACGATTTGTAGAAAATACCTTCCAAATTTTTCCCGGTGTTGGTGTCAACGGTTCTTGCACGCCTGTGATTTAAATGTAAAAGAAGGCAGTTAATTACCCTGAACAGGGCCTCTCGACATTTCATTTTTCCATACGTTTTTGCATAGTATCTAGTATCCAAACATTCAGAATTATTATCAAAATCTAAGAACTATATTTAATTCTATGATTAAAATATATTCAACCTGAGTAAACACTTCGATCTCACGAATTTTGAAATTAGTAACTTGTTTGTCACTGATGACACCTGTCACATGGTTCTCACGCACTACTGAATCACATTTTCGAAAGCTTTTTGTCTAACTAATTTCCCATATGACACTTTCATTATACTCTTCTTCACTTAATCTGATGAATACACCCCCAGAAAAAACTACTTAAGTGTAGCAAAATACAAATTTTCTCATTCGTATACAATTAATATAATTAATGAAACAAATGTATTCGAAAAAAGTTTTCCTAAGACTTAAAGATTTAAATTTTTGTGGAACACAACAAAATAAAATAGTAAGTGATATTGTAAAACAGGGGTGAGCAAGAATCTTTTGAAACCGAATAAACGTCAAAATAATTTTGTTCAGGTAGCGTTTTGTCCATTGTCGTACAATTTTCATGTGACATTTGTTCAGTTCCAAACCGTTCTTGTTATCTGTATTGAAAAGCAGTAGCATCTATATAAAATATTTTTCGGAATTTGTCAATGAACCTTCAGGCCTCACATAATCATTAAATCTTTTTTTTTTTAATTGATTCTTGAAGTCACGAACTTTTACGAACATGTTTGTGGGTAATTCGATTTACGAGAATTTCATAAATCTTAAGGAGGAATTCACAAATATTTACGAACAATTTTACGAAATATTTTTCTGTTTAGTAGAATTATCATTTTGGCAGTATGTCAAAATAATTTTATTTTAATTTGAAATAAAAGCGTCCATAAATGCTCTAAAAGCTATTTTCTGTGAGTAAGAAAATTTTTAAGTATTTTCCACGTCTAAACAACTGTTAAATTATTGAACCAATAAATTGTCATGGTCAACCGGGTTATGGTATTCTTAAGATTCACCAAAGCCAATATTCTTTTTCTACTCTTTCGTATCATCTTTTTACGGCGAGTGGCACTTTTTCCAAGGCGGGAGATCTCCGAGGTATATCCATAAAATAAGGCACAAAATGCACCAGAAGCTCGCTAAATTTAGCATTGTTGGAGCCAATGAACAACCACGAGGTATTTTCTTCAGCATTCAGAGACACTCTCCACGGGATGAGATCTCACACAAATATTTTGCTGGAAGATACATCGAGAAATCTTGAGGAATTTCTGCGTTGAAGATTCCCTATTTAAGTTGCGTCTGTGCGTGAAAAGAAATCGCGACATTTCACGACTTGTAAATCCGCGATGTTCTTCTTTTGATGATACAAAAACACGATCAACCAGAGGTTTTTCCTCTCTACACGCATTTTCAACATGGAAATGCATCCAACATGCATCGCTCTGGGCGTTTTAATAAAAATAAAATAAACAATGATTGCAGTAAAAAAAAACGGCCTTATGCAATAAGAACAGAGACGAGACGTCTTACTAGACACTTTGCTTTATTGCAGGGCAATTATCTCAGCAAATTGTGCAATATTTCTGCGAGGTGATGCAGGTGAGATAAGAAGGGTGACACCCTTTGAGTGACTCACCCATTCGAGCTTGGGATACCTTTAAATGGTCATTGAATCGTATTTACGAGGTCATAGAAAGTGCATGCAATTGCATTTTCACCTGAAACTTTAATAAACTTAACAATTTTTTTTTGTTGCCATGGTCTTGCGTGAAATATCATTTTTCAAGACTTGGGAGACACATCAAAATTTCTTGTGCATAATTTATGAACATTTACTGTGTGCATTCGTACATCATCACGTTATAACATCGGATTTTTGTGTGAAATTTTGCAAAACATCTTCTCGTGGGGTATTTTTCAATTTTATTTCTTTTTAAAATTCCATGATGTAAAAAAAAATAATATAATGGAATGGAATCTCTAACGAGAGCTCACGCGGTTGTATTAATTTTTTCTCGCCTTCTGGTAATGAGTTTATATTGCAATATATTCCCTGAAATTTTTTCTTTACAACTTTATTGTATATATACTTCTTCTTTCGTCAGGTGTTATGAAAACAATCTAAAATTGAAATTAGTACAAAGATCATCAAGCTTTTTTTTCTATTCTCCAATACTTCTTAACCCATTTAAATTAATACTCTCAGTGCAAATTGGAAGGTCAGGGTAAGTGGCTATCTTGCTAGCAAATTGAAGAGTCTTTTGCATGATTAATGGTCAATTAATTGAGAATTTCACTTAGCAGTATCTCTCCAAGTTCTAAATTGATTTTGAAAGCAAATGATTCACTTTAAGAAAAAAAAATCTCAACACTTCTTGCTGAAAATGATTGAGAAACTGGGCCAATTCCGTCCAAATCCAGTCAATACGCATTCACTAGGTCATTGGCATATAACTTTGATTTATAAACATTATAGTTCAGATTTGGTAGCAGCAACTTGCTTATAGGGCTCTTGGTAAGTTTAATTAAGAGCAAGATTAAGAGATTTTGAGCAATGAGACCAATTAGATACAATTAGAACTAAAGTGTTAAATGACTAACTGATTATTTGCTGATGGAGATTTTTAAATAAAAATAACAAAATTAACATGGACGTAAAAGTCCAGGAAAGTAAATGAGAGAAAAATATTGAAAATGAGTAGAGAATCTATGACAAATGTCGGACAGCTTTTAATATCGGGCATTTCTTTTGTTTCCCAAAGATTTTTTTTTTTATTTCTAGCGGTTATACAATGTCAGAGAAACGAAAAGCGTAGTCTCTACGAATAAGAATCTACAGAAATCTCCTTAGAGAGATCCCTAAGGGAAAAGGATTTCAGTAAATTAGGTGTCCGATATTATGTACAAAGCAATAATTACATTTTTATTAAATTTTAAAAGTATTAAGAAATATTTTAGAGGAAAAAAATGATGATAAATAACGTTAAAAAATAAATAAATAATTCCAAAGAAGACTCCCAAAGAGGAAGTTACAAATAAATTTAATTTATAATAAAATTATCTATATTGCAAACACAAAAATTTGATTGGGTAATTTGGAATCATATCCAATTTGGATCTTAGAGATTTTCCAACAGTTTTAGATGGCAAAAAGAAAAAAAAACAACGAAGAAGTACTCTCGATTGTAAAATTTTGTACTTCTCCATGGTTTTTTTTCTCTTTGACCATCTAAAACAGTGAGAAAATCTCACAATTCCAAAAATAGACATAATTCCGAATTAGCCCATCTTATCCTATATGCAGCATGTCCGAAATTTTATTTGCAATATGTCCGAGTTATCAAATATTATTAACATTTTATTTAAGATAATTAGCTCTAAAGTTGCCTAAATTCGGCAAACTGTAATGACTTTTACGAAAAAAAAGTATAACATTAAAACTATAATTCAAGGATTATTTACGCATATAAGACTTTCTGTAGAAAATACTGTATGTAGACCCTTTTTACAAAAGAATGGTTTAAACTAAACATTAAAACATTCTGTAATCAATTCTTTCTTTTTTTTATTTTACGTAAATTTTCTTTGGAGGATGCAGATGTCTTACACAACTTTAGACTTTTCCATCGTTTTACTCTGGAGGTTTGTTACCAACGCTAAGACGGCGATGGCTGCTATCACACAAACATTAAATTCTTTGAAAACTTGTATCTATCAAACTTTTGTTTTCGAGAGCACTATACCTCAAAATCAGTTATAAAAAATTGAAATTGAAATTAAAACATTCTATTTTTGGAATCAGAATATTTGTCTACCATTAAAGCTGTCTACACATTATCAAAAAATTCTGTAAAAAATGACATTAAAAAAAGTTCTTTAAAAAAATCGCCTCCAGACTAGTGAAATTTTTTAAAAAAAAAACTGGATTTTTTACAGAAATTTGTATAGTGTGTAGGCGATTTTGTAAAAAAACGACCCATTTTTTTAAAAAATCAAGGTTTTTTCTTTAAAAAAATTCTTTTAAAAAAATGCCTCTACACACTGGGACAATTTTTTACAAAACAGTTTTTTAAAGAATTTTTTAAAAAATCACAGCAACTCGAGACATTTTTCATGAAAATTTGTCATTTGAGTGGTGGAAAAAGTGTGAAAAGTATTTGTTGGAATTCCCTGGGATAGTTGTTAGTGAATGTTCGTGGAAAATTTTCCAAAATTGCGAAAGTGCAGTGTTTTTCTACAGAAGTTGTTCCCAGTGGAATCAAAGCCAGCTGTGGAGGAACATTTTCGCTGATTTTTCTTTTGAAGTTGCCGAAAGTTGTGATGTCTCTGTATTCTTGAAGATTGTTATGGTACAGTAACCTCGTGCACCAAATTAAAACATGAATGGAAAGAAGGAAATTGAAGAATTTTGGAACATGAACCTGGTAAATCAATCAAGACAATAGACCTATTCAGAGCCACTGAGGAGATCCTAGTACATACAAGAGTCATCCGTAGTTACCACAGCCCATCACTTGAAGCCCCAGAACCACCTCCCATCATTCCTCCTTTTTAACCACGATGGAAATGTTCCCATCCGGAAGCACAAGGATGAGATGGCTACAAACTTTTGCTTCCTCCATGGGACTCCTGCTTGGACAGTAGTGGATAGAGGGAGAAGGCTTTAATGTACACCGGATAACCAATAAAAGATTTCGGATTGGAAACCAAGATATATGAGAATTTATTTTTCATAAAATTTATCATAATTATCACCAGTGTCCGGAATCAAATCAGTGTCATCCAGTATCCGGAATCAAATTTGTAGAGTTGCACTGGATCAATTTTTGCAGGAATTTTGGTGAAGCACTTTCTAATTATTCCTCAAAGTCCTTCCCCTCATCCACTATCATGCTTTTCCAATTGTAGTCCTGAATTTTTTGCAGGAATAGCTTTGCAATAAAATCAGCGAGTTTTTTTTTTAGCATATTCATAGTACTTACGTCAATGTTCTTGGTTACAAATACTCCTGTTCATCCAAACGTATCCACAAGTTTTCCTGAAGTCCTGAAGATTTTCCAGAAAGAGCTGCTGATCAATGGAATCTAGGATCTTTTGAGCTGCACACCTTCTTCTCCACTCTACCCATTGTTCCTGGTAACAAATTTGTCCTTCCGAGTAATTTCTGCGGTTCTTCTGATGAGCATGTTTTGGTTTCCAGATTATCGCAAAGAAAAACAATTTCTGTACATAAATAACTGCGATAGTCACACAAAATTTTTAGGGAAAAACAACATTTTGAGGTTATGTTCACACACTCCGGAATATTGATTCCACTGGGAACAACTTCTGTAGAAAAACACTGCACTTTTGCAATTTTGGAAAATTTTCCACGATCATTCACTAACAACTATCCCAGGGAATTCCAACAAACACTTTTCACACTTTTTCCACCACTCAAATGACAAATTTTCATGAAAAATAATCCCAAGCGAAATGCTGAGAGTAATCTGTCAGAAATTTTTTACAAAAATTAAGTCTAGTGTGGAGGCACTTTTTTTTAAAAAATTTTTTAAAAAACAGTTTTTTTTAAAAAAATTTTTTAAAAAATTTTTTAAAGAATTTTTTTAAAAAATGCTCATAATGTGTAGACAGCTTAAGGAAGCAAAATTTCTGATAATAGTTCTGGTATTCTAAATTTTAATAACCAACAATTGCTTAATATTTCGAGAGAAGGTTTCAAAGTTTTTCTTAGTCTTAATTTAAAAAAAATGTATTTTATTAGACACCAGAACACTGTTTTAGGCCGAAATGAAAAACTGATTTCCCTTTCACCATTTTGCCAAGCCTCATTTTGTACTTAAAATGGTAGCTCAAAATCAAAGCAATATAATCCGCTTTTTTTATTTTTTACTAGTTTCGAGCGCATATGGCCAGTGATATTAATCTCCGGTCTTCGATGACCCCCCTCCTCATAAATAAAAATTATCCCCATATATTCTTTATCTTTTCTCCCTACCTATCCTCCTTCCTCCCAAACCATGTTTTTCTGGTTAACAGTGGACTCACGATAATCCGTGGACTCTTCGTCCATGTGACATAAAATAATCCATTTGACTGTTGAATTTTCAAAATTTCAAAAATCACCATCTTGAATTTTTGAAGGAAAAAGTTCTTGCTACTTTAGAGTGTCTATTATGAAAACAATTTAGTTAAATTTAGATTTCTTGGAAAGGTCTTGAAATTTTCATCTCGATTGCATTGGTCGCAATCGGTAATGAATCGGTTAAGTACCTATAAAAGACCAATTTTTTCAATATTCTTTTTTTGTCCGAAAACTTGTTACCCAACTAAAGTCGAAAGGTAAAAGATACGAACTTCCGATCTTCGGAAGACCCTTCGATAAGTCGACCCAAGGAATATTATTATGATTTTTATATTCTTCCAAAACCACTCCAACCCCTCCAAAACCATGTTTTGTTGGCTTTTCTCGAAAACGACTCGTATGATTTCTTTTTTTTTTTGGATATATTTTGGAGGTGGTCCAGGCGAAAATTTCGTCCAAACAACTATGATCTTAAAAAATCGCCATATTGAATTTTCGAAAGTCAATCTTGGTCTTGAAATCAGTAATGAATCGGTTAAATATCACAGAATGACTTATCTTTCTCGTGTTTACGTGTTTTGTTTTTCTGTATACAACTCATGCCAGAACATTCTAAAATTACCATTTCTAAATACCAATTTTTAATTTTATTGAAATAATTGTGTGATTTATGAATCAATATAATCTATAGTAGACCAGTAAATACCAAAAGATCATGCGAAAAACTAATTCACTCTATCTCGTGAGTCCGAGCCTTCCGCAAAGCTAGGACGCTTTGCCATCTCTTTTTATGCTGAATCAATTTTATTACTCCTAAGCTATTTTGTGAGATCTTTTGAGAAATTTATGAAACGGTTTAAATTTGTGAATCGGTAAACTTTGTTTTGCAGCACGCTTTGTCACTCTTATTTTTGTAATTTTCGGATATGTTATATGAAAGTAGTGAAGGCCTATTTCTTAACCGATTTGTCTAAATTTTTTTTTGAGATTTTTTTATACCGTTACGTAGCTCCGATTAGAAGTGCGCATTGATCGCAATCGGTAATGGATTCGTAAGGTATCATAATTGGTATTTTTGTAAATAGTAATTTATTTATATGATAGGTGAAGCACGTATTGGCAAGGAAAGTCGTATTGTCACATCAAAATGAAGTATGTAATTTTTTTATTTAATTCAATTATTCTAGTAAATATGTTCTTTTAGTAAACATTGCAATACATTTTATAAAATTAGTAGAAAATAAACAGCGAATAATTCCCAAAAAAAAGTCATTTTCTTTGGGGTGACAATACGACTAGTGTCGATTCATGTTCAATATGTATACTGCAATAAACTCTTCTGAATGTTCAAGTTTTAAATTTTTCCCGCTAGACGCGCTCATCACTTTTAAAATCGGGAAATTTAAAAATAGACGCTTTAACGAAAATTTTCTTGTTTTCTTAAAGTGCAGCGTTGAATTTAGCAAAGAATTTGCAGCTTCAGTGATTTGTTTTTAAACAATTCAGAAACTCCCAAGTGTAAATGCCCCACAACTTCAGTCACGGCGACGCCTTTGAGTTCTAGTTTTTCAATGGTTGAACTTATGGAAGAATTTATTGATTTTCCATGATTATTTTCCATCACTGACCCAGGTTAAACATTAATATGAATTCAACCTTATTTATCCGCCATGGTCGACTCTATTCGATGTAAACATGAAATATCATCCAAGAACTGTATAAGCTCTCAAGTTTATTTGTATATGTTTTTCCCGGAAAACCCAGGAAAAGATGCAACATTTCTCATGCAGAATTGATGGGGAAAAACAAAAAAAAAGAAAAGTATTAAGAATGTAGAGGGAACGGGGAAAGCAAAACATCTGAAAATGTCAAGCACCTCTTGGTTTGACTCCTCCGCCAACCCAGAATCTTGACGTGGCATTCCTGGTCAGAATGATTGCCATTTGAGACGTGCCAGGAATAAGATTTTCTCTTGTTTTCTCCCATTATGATGAAATTTCAGCCGAATGGATGCATAAAATGTGCATCTTGTGGGCTCGCACCATCCAACAATAAATCTCTTAATTTGACACTCCGAACGAAACTTGCAAACAAGTTTCCAATTGAGGGAGCGAGTTCCTCCATCCAGTTTTTCAACACTTCACGAGGACTTTATTTTATAATATTCTTAGGCCATTGCGTTGGCAATTGAAGAAATTGTGTATAAGCAAGTCATTTTCTCATATAACTCTCCAATTGCTTGTTCCTCAGCCTCAGAGAAATTACACATTTTACTCCAGACTTTTATTTATTTTCCACCCAATATTCTTCTTAATCCTCAATGAAACATGCATTCAACCTAAATTGGCGTCTCCCCTTCGGGAAATGGCTTCAATTGTGTGTGAGTGCATTATTAAAAGTGCAGCTGGTCGTTTTGTATCACTCGTTGACTTCTAAAATTCATTCATATTACACTTGAGATTATCAAATGACACACGAGATTGTGTATTAAAAGAGTTTCTCAGCTCATATTTTTAGCTGGACTCCTTCATGAGAGTTCAGGAATCGCGCTTCTCTATCTTTTTGCCCTGAGCCTCCAGTTGCTTTTATGAGTTTATCTGATATTCTCATTTGCTGCTTTTGCTTCTGGGAGGTTATTTTTCCGGGGAATTGATATATTATTATGTGGGTTTGTGTAATTTTCTGCCAGATATCACACGGAATTACTCTGAGTTATTTTTGTTTTTTTTCCTATTCTTTAACACGATTATTAAAACTGAATTTAGTTCCGATGCTTCTTTGTTAAATTAAAAATGCGAATATTGGTTTTTATATATCAAATTTCCAAACCAAAATTCAAATTGATCAGTAAAACATTAAATGTGGACAGTAAAAAAATTAAATTTCATCTGTAATGGCTCCGGCAAACCTTTTTGGTTCAGTAAAATATACGAAATCAAAATTCACATCCCTTTCCTTCTCAAAAATTTTGAATAATCTCATTCTTTCGCACTCCAAATTCCGTTAAGATAAATTTAATTTGTTATGATGTTTAAAAAAAAAGAAAAAGAGTGCGAAGGAGTGAGACAGGCATATGCCATAGGTTTGAGAAAGAAAGAATTGAGAATTTCGACTTCACGAAATTTTGCTGATCTAAAATGTGTACCGTGCCGATCACATAAAAAACTAAATTTGAGTAGAAATTTAGTGAGTAATGGCTCCGGCACACCTTTTAGATCAGGAAAATTTCATGAAATCGAAATTCGAAACCCTTTCTTTCTCACATGTTTTACATATGACTATCTCATTCTTTCGCATACCCAATTCGATTGAGCTAAATTGAATTTGGATTGATGTTTGAGAGAAGAAGAAAAGTGCGAGAGAATGAAATTCCTGATTTAAAAGGTGTGCCGTAGACATAAAAAATTAAATCTTGAAATAAAATTCGCTCTGCGAAAAAAAATAATGTCACTGATACACCTTTTAATTTAGTGACATTTAATAGATTAAAATTCTATCCCTCAATATTTCTAACTGAAAGCAGATTCTTTCTTCATAATAGAAATTGAATTTAACATTGAAAATGACTTTTAAATTTAAATTTTTGCATTTCACAGAAAGAGACGATTATATCCGATTTCAGTTTGAAATAGTAAGAGGTGAATTTTAGTTGATTGAATTTCATTGATTATGGCGCTGGCACACCTTTTCAATTTAGTGAAATTCAATCGATTGAAATTTTACCTCTTACTCTTTCAAACTTAAAATCAGATATTGTTGTCTCTTTCTGTCAAACGAAAATTGAAAATGAAATTGAAATTTCAATTTTCATTTGGCAGAAAGAGACAGCCACATCTAAATTTAAGTTTGAAAGGGTAAGAGGTAGAATTTCAATCGATTGAATTTCACTCAATTGAAAAGGTATGCCAGCCCATTAGAAAAGCTGTTTCATCGCCCTAAAAATCACTTTTGATCAATAAAACATCCGGCACATCTTTTAGACCAGGCAAATTGCATGAAATCGAAATTCACATCCCCCCTTTTCTTTCTAATTTTTTTTGCACAAATATATCACTTTCTTTCGTACTCTTATTCTTCGTTTGAACATCACGCCAAATTCAATTTAGTTCAATCTAATTTTAAGTGGGAAAGAGTGAGATGAACATAAGTAAAATGTTTCAAAGTGTAAATTATGTGAATTTTAATTTCACAATTTTTTCCTCATCTAAAAGGTGTACCGACTACCGAAACCATAAAAATCAAATATGATCAGCAAAAGGAAATTGCTAAAAGCAAAATATGGTAATGACTCCGACATACCTTTTAGATTGGGAAAATTTCATGAAGTTAAAATTTATATGCGTTTATTTCTTAAAGGTTTAGCGTATGTCTATTCTACTCATTTGCACTTTTCTTCTTCTTTTAAACATCACACCAAATTAAATTTAGTTCAGCCCAATTTTGAATCTGAAAGAATTAGACAAACTTATGCAAATTTTTTGAGAAAGAACAGGACGCGAATTTTGATTTCATGAAATTTCCCTGATCTAAAAGTTGTGCTTAATGCATAAAAAATTAATTTTCTTCAGCAAAAGAAAACAAATTTTCCTAGTAAAATAAATAATTTTATTCAGAAAGAAATTAAATTTCACCAAGAAAGAAATTTTCCAGCTAAAAAGAATTAGACCAGAGGTGTGCAAGAACCGTTTGAAACCGAACAAACGTCAAAACGCTACCTCAACAAATTTCTTTTGACGTTTATTCGGTTTCAACGGTTCTTGCACACCCCTGAATTAGACAGTAAAACTTTGAATTAAAATTAAAAATTCCTTATTTCTTTTTCGATAAGATAAGATAAAATAAGATAAGATAAGAAAGATAAGATTTTTCGATAAAACTTACTACATTTACTGCACTAGATTAAAATGTTTAAATTGAGTATGAGGGAAGAGCACCCCGCATCGGAATGTTAAGAGGCATGCTCCTTGTTTAGTTAAAAATATAAGCCTCAAAATACTATTTGGTATTTTTGTGTATGCTAAACGGCATATTAGCGATCCATTTAACTATATCTGTGCATTTGAATTTTAAATTTTTACAATAAGTTAATAAAAAATAGATGTAATTGCTACTGTGTACTCTGTACCTCGGATCGTCACGAATTCAATCAGGTATCTCTCAAAAAATTGGTTTTATAAATTAAATATGAACTGTTGCACTGTATTCTTGTGAGAGTTAAATGGGAAAAAATAGTTAATAATTTTTAAAAATCAATTTGAATTGGTGCAACAATATGGTAAAAATCTGACGATCCGAGGAACACTGCCGATCGCTGGTGCTCCTCCCTTACTAATCAAAATTATTTTTCTTCCTAGCAATTTTTAGTTATTGGTGATTTCACAAGATTATCCTATCGAATCGATTTTGAAGAATTTGGCAATTTAATTGAGGAAAAGATCTCTTTTTCCGTTTTTCGTTAAAAATCATGCCAAAATGGAAAATATGGTTTTTGCAATTCTTTAAGAAAAATATTATTATTTTCGTGTTTATTATCGCTAGATGTTCTTAGCATACCTTAACGTGTCTCTAATTAAAATAATCATAAAAGTCATACCTCAAATAAAAAATGTTGATCTTTTTAAGTATTTTTAAGTATTACTCTGCACCAAATTGCACATTTTTTATTTTTTTTATTTTATGATGAAATTTGTAAGCAAAAAAAAATTTTTTTAAGGGGGGAGGTGCAATATACCCAAGTCATCCATGTTCTATTGGTACACTTTGGTGTCATGAGTCAATGATCTATCTATTGGTAAACTTAGTGATGTAATGTGACTCTGTATAAAACCAGTGTATTAATGAGAAGAGATTCATTAAACGTTCTACCCCGAACCAAGATGTTTCATTTTGGCAACACCAGATATTTCAATAAGAATCACGATAAAATAGGAAGAACTACAGCGAATTTGAGCAAATTTGCTTCATAATTAAACGTGAAAATTGTCAACAAAATTTGACGCCCGATTGAAAAAGAGCCAATTGAGTGAGAGTCTACTGTACCTTGGAATTTATTTTTTTAATAGTGTTTAAAAATTTTCTGCGTTGACACTATTGGACTCGTACTGTATGTTTCGGTATATCTAATCACTTAAATTTTCTATTCGTAAAATTTGTCGTGCATGTTCGTAAGTAGGTCGACATGATAATCGCAATTTGATTGACTGGAAACGTCAAATTCAAATTCAAATGGACCTAACGAATAAACAGACCATTGCCAAATGGTCTTTTTATGACTCTTGGTGAAAAAATAATATCATTCGTTTTCATTTATTCTTCTCAAACCTTTTCTCCCCAAGTTTAATTAACCGTACAGTAGCAAATGGTCCAAAGACACTTGTTAAAAATTTTCTTAAAGCATTCGACAGCCTTTTAACGACCTCATCGGTAAATCAGAGAATTTTACAGTGAAGTAACTGAATGAAATGATGGCTAAAAAAAAGTTGCATTTTCTGCTTTGTTTCTAATAATTAATCCTCAAAAGGTTCACATAAGTGTTTCTTCGTGATTTCTTTGAGCTATTTTGTGATTTGTTTCTTGCACCGTTTTCTTAACAATCCACACAAATGAAACATCATAAAATTCCAATTAAAATTCATTCAGTGAAGAGAATATTTACAATTTTCTACTATTTGTTGTATAACAATATTCCCCTTTCTGTAATAAGCACGGTTTTTTTTTCGACAGTATACACACCAATATTTTATTGTCTTTTCGGGTTTGGGGTTAAAAACCTTATTAAAAGTCCATTTATCTCTGTTTCAAGTGTCGTTTTTTTCTTCCTTGCGTGAGTATTTGGTCTCTTAGTTCAACCT
Organism: Phlebotomus papatasi; assembly: GCF_024763615.1. NCBI lineage: Eukaryota > Metazoa > Arthropoda > Insecta > Diptera > Psychodidae > Phlebotomus > Phlebotomus papatasi. The sequence continues at coordinate 92,516,708 of NC_077223.1, forward strand.
AAATTTTAGTTAATTAGAAAAATCAATAATCTCCGTTTTATGAGGAAGTTATGCGACATTCTCGTTTGTGCAAAAAATTAGAGATGGATTAGTTTGTTGACAGAATTTAGCAAATTTTAATTAACTAAATTTTAATAAATCAACAATTCCAATAAATAAAAAAATAGCAGTTTGCCAAAGAAATTTTGTATCTATTTCACTGACTTCCAAAACATTTTTAAGTGTTTGCCATTCACCGTTTTCACATTTAGGAATTTTAAAGTGTTTAGCAATTGCGACAAATGTTTTGAAAATGCGGAAGTATCTTTTGGAATTGCAGAAAATTATTGTGTACATTTGTTTTCAAAATATTTGTTGCATTGGGAAGGTTTTTATGAAAAATTATCGCACTTATTCTAAAAGAGAGTGACAATTTTAATCCTAATTAACCCTTTAACGTTAAATAGGTCATTTTAATGACTCATAAAATTTTTCTAACACTCTTAACGATTATATTTTTATTATTCAATTTCTTTTCGGGAATAAATATTGTAAGTATAAGTACTAAAATATTGAAGAAAAAGTATAAAGTAAAAATTACAAAGTAAAAGATTTAAAATTTGAAAATTTTTCACTTTTTTTGGATAGGAAATATGTAAAATCAATTTTCTACTTGAAAATGCTTCAATGTTTCAAGAAATTGACCGAACTAATATTATAAAAATTAACAAAAATATAGCAATATCTTTATTGATTTAAAATTTAAAAAAAAAAAGTGGCAGAGTCTCATGTTTTGCGAAATGCTCGAACTCGTGACTTAAATGCAATACATCAAAAATACTTTCGCAAACTTTACAGTTTACTGATTCTAAACCGATTTAAACCGTTTCATAAATTACTAGAAAGATCACCCAAAATACCTTAGAAGTAATAAACTCGATTTAAGGATAAAAACTAGTTATCGGCTTTATTAGGACCGGCTCAGATTTGTCTAAAATTCCAAGACCTTTCCAATGAGACCAAATATGATACCATTCGGTTGGGATATACGGTTTGTAGAACGTTTTTAAGCTTTGATCTTGAAAAATTGTTATTAGGAATGATTCAACGGTATTTTCGTTCATGGACGAATAGTCCGTTTGACAGCCCCTAAAAAATGAGCGGCATGTTAACCGTTCTTGAGTCAACTTATGGGGGGTCCTCCAAAGATCCCAAGTCCCTATCTCTTACCGTTTGGCCTCTGGTGACAACCGGACGTATCAAACAGAAAGGCGGACAAATAGCGTGACGTCAAAAATCTCGAAGAAATTAAGAAAAAAACTCGAAACTCCAGATTACCAAAATTCTACCTAAATACGACTTCTTAGGAGGCATACTGCTCTCTTTGTGAAGTTGAAGCAGTAAAAACAATTCTAGTGAATTTTAGTACACAGTTCTTAATTTCCCTAAAAATTGTTTCACTGTTGAGTAAAATAACCTGCAACCAAAATAATTATAGTAGAGCGTTCACTCTGTGATGCAAATGTCCTGGGTTCGAATCCATTTTAGGTACACAGAAATTTTTTGACGTTGAAGGGGTCAAAACCCTTTTTTGTCTGTCTAAAATAAGGTGAAAGGAACACCTATTGACACTTTAAGAACTCGTGTTAGGGCTTATTGAAAAAAAGCAGATTAATGAAAAAACGTTATATTACTTAGATTTTATTGGATGCATTAAATAAATAAATTTCAACATTTTGACTAAAGTGTCAATAGGGGTTCCCTGACGAAGAAGTGTTCCTTCAACCCTATTTTAATTCGAGTCTAGAAATCTTGCTTGGTAGAAGGTCTAGTGAAGTTAAAGTGTCTCGAATTGAGGGAAAATGCTCCCTTAATCCAAGACGCTTTAACTTTAACAGCTTTTAATTCAGCTAAAAACATGTATTTTCAGTTTAATTCTGCTAACCTTAAAATAGCAGTCACGAGGCAGTGCCATTTCCATATATTTGGTTAATACTTTTTAAACGAGAATTGCTGACCGGTCAGCATATTTCTGCTGATCGACTCAGCAAAATTATTATGCTGAAACAAGGTAGCTTGACAAATTCTAACCTCAAAAATATTTTGAGATTATTATTCGATAAGTTTGTTAGGTTATAATTCCATTAATTAACAAATTCTAACTTGAAAAATATTTTGAGATTATTATTCAATAAGTTTGTTAGATTAGAATTCTATTAACACATTCTAACCTTAAAAATATTTTAAAGTAATTATTCGATAAGTTTGTTAGATTAGAGTTCTATTAACACATTCTAACCTTAAAAATATTTTAAAGTAATTATTCGATAAGTTTGTTAGGTTATGATTCTATTAATTAACAAATTCTAACCTTAAAAATATTTTGAGGTTATTATTCGATAAGTTTGTTTGGTTAGAATTCTATTAATTAACAAATTCTATCCTTAAAAATATTTTGAGGTTATTATTCGATAAGTTTGTTAGGTTAGAATTCTGCTATTAATTAACAAATTCTAACCTTAAAAATACTTTGAGGTTATTATTCGATAAGTTTGTTAGATTAGCATTCTATTAATTAACAAATTCTAACCTTAAAAATATTTTGAGGTTATTATTTAATAAGTTTGTTAGGTTAGAATGAAACAAATATTATGAGAAATCTTTGTTTTCTACTAAATAGTCGAATGTCATATAAAAATCACGGTAAGACGAGAATTATAGTTTTCAACACCTCAGATATTTCACGTGGTTCTTTTAGTAGGGTATAAACCCCCAAAACAACCTCACTTTCCCTAATAACCTCTTCACCAAATGAAAGAATTAGTTTTTTATAGTTATAGCAATAATAAAACTGTTTTATTTCTAAATTTTATTGCTTAAATGCTCCGAATTTCTATCAAATATTCCTAAAATAGGGTATAATATCTTCGATAAGTAATGTTAAATTGATAAGATATGGATAAAGGAGCAATTGATAGGTGTGAATAAACCTTTTGAAAAATAGGACAGAGATATCAAAAGTAAAAATAAGGGAATCAAGCTCTTGCATCGCAATTGGATCTAAACCGAAAGCATTAAACCCATGCAACCCATTCTTATCGGTCAAAAGTTGATAAGGAAAACACAACTCAGAAGAATAGACCAATTGTTCTGGTCAATTCATCAGAAACGACTCTTTCAACGGAATCTTTTGTACTATCCCTCTTCTAGAAAAATTTGCTTTTAGCAGCTGGGATGAAGGACATAAAATGGGCAAAAAAAAATTACCTTTCAGTAGCTCCTCAGAAAAGGAGACTCGTGGAAAATTTCCTCGATGGTTTCTCTCCCTTTCGTCACAATAATTCACAAATTCACAACACAACGCAGAAAAAAAACCTCTTTACGTGTCTCTCAAAAACTTATGTACAAAAACGCTACGAAAATTTTTAACTCTTTATAATTAATAATAATAGTTTCAACACAACAAAACCGTGAAGTAAATAAAAATTCTCTTTTGTGCTTCACTGAACATTCCGCGATTTTTGTTCACTTGCTTATATTTTTTTTTTCTTAATTCTTTATATTTATGTGAAAAATATATCTGTTGGATTTACTAATTTGACCACCACTAGTGTTAATCTATTTTTTTTCACTTGAAAATACTCTCCGTTCTTGCTAATTTGCTACAATTTAGCACAAAATCTCTCTTTCTCTCATTCGAGAACCCGGAGTTCGGCTCTCTGAGCAACAGTCACCCTTGAGAAGCCGCAATCAATAAACCATATGATAAAATGTCTGTTCCTAGGGCGTCTCTCCAGCAAAGCAACTTCACCAGGAGAATCACTATTTCACATCCTGACCCTCAATTCAATCCCAAATTCGTCAAAAAGCCGACAGATTGGGAAATGGCAGAAAGATGGTATTAAAGGGAGCACTTGTGCCCATTCAAAGAGCCAAGAAACAGTGAAAGAACAGCACACACTTTCATCCGGAGACGGTTGGAAGTGGACTGAAGATGGGAGAATGGATAGAATGCACTGGAGGCGCGATTTTCGATGAACCAACAACAGCGCGCCGAACAGTTATCGAGAGAACTTCACAAAGAGTCGATTAAAATGCAGAGGGAAACATTCAAAAGCAACGAACACTAGAAACACTGAGAAAAAATATTTGTGGAACGTCAAGAAGGTGAGATCAGCTTAGCTTGTCTTTCCCAAAAAAAATTATTTTTTATAGTAAAAAAATGCTTTAGAATCAATCCCACTTTTGAATATTATTTTTGGGATTGGGATCAAACCATTGGGATTGATTTTGAGGGTTTGGTATTGGTTGGAATTGTTGAGATTGATTCTATTCTATTGTGAATCCTGACTTGGTAACTATGTGGGATTGATTTTAATAACATTTTGGCAATTATTTTATTTTAAGACAAAATCTATCATTCGTGAATGAAAATGGAAAAATTTTGATGTGGTATTGCTTTCACTCATTTTATTTTTATCCCTTTGATTGTTGAAATAGAGATTTTTAAAGAATTCTAATGGTTTTCAAACAATTTTTCAAAGGAAGCAATTTTTAAATGTGGGATTGATTTTGAGGGTTTGGTATTGGTTGGAATTGTTAAGATTGATTCTATTCTATTGTGAATCCTGACTTGGTAACTATGTGGGATTGACTAATAACATTTTGGCACTTATTTTATGTCATTTTAAGACAAAATCTATCATTCGTGAATGAAAATGAAAAAAATTTGATGTGGTATTGCTTTTATTCATTTTATTTTATCCCTTTGATTGTTGGAATAGAGATTTTTAAAGCATTCTAATGGTTTTCAAACAATTTTTCAAAGGAAGAAATTTTTAAATGTGGGATTGATTTTTATAATATTTTGGGATTGCATTAAACCATTTTGAAACTAAATCTATTATTCCAGAATAAAACACGGAGAAAGTTTTGAAGTGGTATTCGGTTTATCCCTTCATTAGTAGAATAAGTTCTATTCTATTGGAAGACTGGTTGACTTAATAACATTTTCGGATTGACATTTAGAGCATTTTGGTATTGGTTTTCAAACAATTTTTTTTAGAGCTACTATAGATTGATGTTTTGCGACATATTGGAATTGACTTTATACCAATTTAGGACGAAATCTATTATTTGAGAATCAAATATGAAGAAATTTTAATGTGGTATTGGGTTTATGTCTTTGATTGTAAAAATAGATCCTGCGAAATTGATTTCATCATATTGTTGTTCGTCGGATTGATTTTCAGGACATTCTGGAATTGCTTTTCATAGCATTCTTGAAAAGAAGCTATTTATAAATGTGGGATTGATCTTATAAGATTTTGGGATTGATTTCGTACCATTTTAAAACTAAATCTAATATTGGAGAATGAAAAGAGAAGAAATTTTGATGTGGTATTGGTTTTATGACTTTTATTGTTGGAGTATGTTCTACGAAAATGATTTTATAATATTGTCGGATTGGTTTTCAGGACATTTTGATATAGATTTTCAAAAAAATAAATAGGGAAAATAGATTAATTTTAAATGTGGGATTGAATTTTAAAACACTTTGGGATTGCTTTTGTAGCATTTTTGAAGTTATTTTATCACTGGCGAATGAAATACGGAGAATTTTTGATGTGGTATTGGTTTCCCTTTGATTCTTGAAATTGATTCTATACCGCTGTGAAACTGATTTATTCACATAGTCAGATAATTCTTTGACATTTGTGTTTTTCAGATTCAAAGAATTTTTGAAGATTCCCAGATCAAAACTTTCAAAATCTGGCGGATCATAGGAATAAATCTAAGATCTTGAAGACTGAATAAGATCTTGCATTTATTAGCTGGAATTTTGACGCTAAATATCAATTTTTCAGGGCAAGAAGAATAATTAAAAACAATTGAGCAAGAACATTTTATAATTTCTGCCTTTGATTGAACCTTTTGCATTTTGGGATTAATATTCGGCATATTTTGAGATTCATTTTCGTTCTGGGATTGATTCTATTACATCCTGTTCTGGGTTTTATTTGAAAGTTATTTTGGGATTGATATTTTGATTGTTTAGGATGTTTTGGAATTTATTTTCATACTAAGATTGATCTTATTATGTCCTATTTTGGGATTCCTCTCACACTGGGATTTAAGCTATTACATCCTGTTTTGGGATTCATTGTAAAGATATTATGGGATTGATATTCAGCACATTTTGGGATTTATTCTCATCCTAGAATTGATTCTATTACGGCCTGTTTTGGGATTTATTATATAGACATTTTGGGATTGATATTGAATTTTTAAGAAAGTTTTGGGATTCACTCTCATATTGGGATTGATACTAGACTATTACGTCCTGTTTTGGGATTTATTGTATGGACATTTTGGGGTTGATATTTGATTTTTTAGAACGTTTTGGGATTCATTCTCATATTGGAAGTGATAATATACTATTACGTTCTGTTTTTGGATTTATTTTAAGGATATTTTGGGGTTGATATTTTATTTTTTAGAGCGTTTTGGGACTCATTCTCATACTGGGATTGATGCTATTACTTCCCGTTCTGGGATTTATTTTAAAGATATTTTGCGATTCATATTTAGCATAGTTTGGAAGCGATATTTTATTCCATCTTGGGATTAATTGCATCTAATTGTGGGATTGATTTTAGACAATCGTTGTAGTGATTGATTATTCCATTGTAGAACTCGTTTTTTGCATTTTGTGGGATTGGTTTTACAAAACCTTGGGATTCATTCCATTGTGAAACTGATACTAAAATTGTTGTGGAATGTTATCATGATATTATTTATGGGATTAATTATATCGTTTTAGGATTAACTGCATCCTTCCTGGGACTCATTTTAAATGATCTGGGATTTAATTATGCAAAATGAGTATGTCATATTTGAATCAATTTAATTTTGGGATAGGGTTTTAGAACCTTTTGGTATTGATTTTCTAAACTTATTGGGATTGATTCTATCTAATTTTGTGATTATTTTTTCTGGACAATTTATTTTTCATGGTTTGGGATTGGTTTTCAAAAAAAATTAAAATCTAGATTAATTTCACATTCTGTGTAAATAAATCCAAATTTAAAGGATAAAAAATGAAGGTAAAACTTATTAAATTTCCGGCATTTCTGTAAACTATCAATATTCCAAATTATAACATCTTTAAGATTTTAGACAGGAAAATATTAAGTTATTTTTGACTTCGTGAATCCTCTTTGAATCCCTTCACAGGCTATTATCAGATAGGAATATTCCTGCGCCATTTCACGGAAAACTCTACGGAATTATCCTAAATAATTTTTTAACATTGGATTCGGAGGAAAATCTTGCTGTTGTGCGGAATAAAATTCGAGAAACTCCTGAAAACTAATATTTTCGTCGCCTTTATTGCATGGCCAAACGGTGAGGGATATTGCTTGGGGTTTTCTGCAAATCTCACAAATACCTTTCATCTTAAAATTTATTTGATCAATGAAACATTCTCTACATCATGACATAAAAGAATTTGATCTGTTTTATAATTTCTTTCACGGTAGAACTTACCGCTTTAGCAATAAATAAAAAAAAAATCTGTCGGATATTTTGCTTAAAAAACTACCGTGCATTTTGCATACTTCCAGGAGATGCAATTACTGAATCGGCAGCAAGAATAAATTGCTGAAAGAAAAACGTAGCGAGAAACAAGCAAGTTACATACCTCCTGCAGCCGTCTAAGTCGAGAGATAGAGCCGATGATAGTCATTGGCCCCGAAGGCGCAATTGCATTTCGGACATTTCCGCTGTCGCGTCTCATATCGCGTCCGCAGGCAATCGTAGCAGAAGACATGGAAGCACTTGGACAGAACAGCATCCTTCCGTTTGACTTTGCACGATGGACACGTGAGTGTTTCTTTGTATTCGCGAATTTCCTCTAGCATCACTTCATCGATTGTCGTTCCTGTCATCTCAATCTTCTTCATTCGTTCTGCCTTCCTCTTGAACTGTGCCAATTCCTCCTGAAGCCTCTTCGTTTTATACGCCTCCGCTTCCAAACTGCTCGTTTTCTCCGCTACAACTTGCTGCGCTTCCTTCATTTGCGCATGATACTTCTCCAGATGCAACTTAAGATCAGCTGCAGACTGTGCAGATTCAATTGCCTTACGCTTATGCATTTCCATTGCCTGCTGCCTCAGCACCAATTCCTTCTCAATCGTCGTCACTGTATTCTGCAGTATCCTTTCCTTCTCCTCCAGCTTCCTCAGCACAATATGCATCGCTTCTATTTGCGTATCCCTCGTGGCTACTTGCTCCTCCAGGATCTGCTTCTCCTCCCGCAGCAACTTATGCATCTGGTTGGCCTTTATTCGATCCGACATAAGCTTGAAGTTTGCATCATCTTTCTCACGCAATTGCTGTATCAATCGCGAATTCTGCTCTTGCATATCCTCAAATGCCTGCCCCGTGACTTCCATCTCGTTGAGCAGCGCCTCCTCCTCCTTCAAGCAAAATTGGTCAACTTTACTTTGCTTTGAAATGGAAAGGGGAAAGGTTGTGCTATTTTTTCTCCACCAAACTTTTCGTCAAAAAAATCATTTAAAATAAAAGCATTTCAAAGCCAACTAAGATTACAAAGCCTACTAGGATTGCAAAGCCTACTTAAAAAAAAATTTGCAGAAAATATGACATTCAATATAACAGGGGCGTAACTCTTGATACAAAAGTTACTTTGAGTAATAGATCCTCAAACTTATACAAATTTAACAAAAACTTAAAAAAAAATGTATTTTTACAAAAATTAACTTCAATTAAACTTATTAATAAAAAGTGATAGCCTTTTTGGAGTTTATCGATCAATTTCGTTCTTCTTTGAGGCAAAGGTAAAGTAAACCACTATTCAGAAATATTCAGAACGTCGGCCCATGATATCAAGATTAACAGCGCACGCCTGTCGATCCTCCGCCACTTCAGAAAGATGTTCGGATTCGATCACAAGGCGCTCCAGGACAAGATCCTGAATTTGATTCAGCCACCTTGTCCTAGGTGCGCCTCGAGGTCGAGGTTCTACAGGAGTTCAAAGTTCTACAGGAAAAATCAGCTAAGGCCAAACCCCTCGAAAACAGAGGTGTGTTATTTCCATCTGCGCAATAGGTGGGCCAAAAGACGATTGAATATAGAATGGGAAGGAAGCACTCTGAATCATAATTTCACACCCAAATATCTTGGCGTCACCCTCGATCGATCTTTAACATACAAAGCCCACTGCAACAATATTAAGGATAAGGTAAAGACACGTAACAACTTACTTCGTAAGCTTGTAAATACACAGTGTGGCGCTCAGCCAAAGGTGTTGCGCACTTCTGCTCTTGCGTTGTCTTTTTCTGCAGCAGAGTACGCGTCTGAGCTATGGGAAAGATCGGCGCATGCAAAGAAGGTGGACATCGCTCTTAACGATACCGCGCGCATTGTCACCGGGTGTCTAAAAAGAACACCGGTAAACAAATTATATCCGTTAGCGGGAATAGCTCCGCCTCGGGTAAGAAGACAAGTTATTTCCGAGAAAGAGATGTCAAAGGCTTGTACAGAGCCAAGACATTTGCTTTATGGTCAGATGAGAGTTCGACAGAGGCTGAAATCTCGCAAGAGTTTCAGTCAAACTGTTAAGAAACTCGAAACCACACCATGGCATAGGCCAGACTTAATCTGTTGAGGGATGCCTTCCCACCAGATTTTGTCGAGCCCAGAGAAAACCTCCCTCCTGGTGGCGACCAAGACTGGAAAACTTGGAGAGCGCTCAATCGTTTGAGAAACGGAGTAGCACGATCAAAGAATAACAGACAGCGATGGGGTTTCTCGGAAAGTGACGTTCTGTGTGACTATGGAGTAGTTCAAACTACTCCCCACTTATATGTTTGTCCATTAGCTCCTGCATATTGTGAGGCAGGAGATTTGATGACGGCAATTTCTGCCGCTATTAACGTGGCCCGTTACTGGGCAAGACATGTGTAAATATTTTTATGCCTCGACTCGAATAATAATAATAATAATACCGATTCGCGACAAGCATTCTGCCTCGATCCTACCACCACTTCCAAGTAACACCCTGAGATACTTGAACTTCTCCACTTTTTCGATGTCGCAGCACTCCCAGGGTTTTGAGGACGTCGTCCACTATGTTTTTCCATCTCGTCCGGGGACGCCCTGCTCATCCCCTCCGGATTTCGCTCATACAGTTTCCTGGGCATTGTCTTCTCTGACATATGGCAAATGTGACCGATCCAGCTCAATCTTCTCGCCCGTATACAACAGACCACAATATCGGCCTCTCCATAAAGCTTCTACAGTTCGTGGTTCATTCTTTTTCAGAATTCCCCTGTAGTTTCCTCATGAAAAGGCCCGTAGATTCTCGTCTCTCAAACGACCATGACCTTTCCAGACCACACTTTATGACTCACTTTAGTATTGTTCTGCATATTTTGATCTTTAATGACCGCGAGACGTTCCTTGATCGAAATATCGACGAGAATGCAAAGTAACTTCTACTCCCCGCCTCGAGTCTCGTTAACCTCTATTCCGACTTCATTACCCAGCGTCAGTACTGATCCGAGGTATTTGAAGTCATTAACAACCTCAAAATTCCACTAGTTCAAAGTGACATTCTGACGGGATCTGGATGCTGTGTCGCTAGTGACCATGTACTTCGTGCATTATACACGCTGTCGGAAAATCACCATTACTTCCGACTTAGCCACGTTAACTTTCATATCTGTTTCTGCGCAAACATATACAAATCCAGTCAAAAGGAGATTGTTTAATTTGTTTAAACCTTTCCTGTATGCCCTTTTCAAAATTTCTCTCAACGTCTTTCTTTTTAAGGCTCTCCCACCTAATGCATTTCAGCACTTTGTTCTTACCCTTAGGTAAAACGGGAGGGTCTTCGTTAAGGTTTATCTTTGCAAAGAGCACGTGGTGATCAGTTGACCATTCAGTACTAGTATAAACTCGAACGTCGTGGATAATTCTTCTATCAACAACGGGAACAAGAACAAAGTCAATTATTGACTTACGTCTTAGTTTTGCATTTTACCAGGTGTATTTCTGAATGTCTTTGCGCTGGAAAAGGGTATTCATGATTGAATAACCTTTGATTGAAGAGAAGTCCATCAATACGTGACCGATCGTGTTCTCGTCACGATCCCCGTTCTTCCCAATCATACTCTTCCATGTCACAGAGTAAACATCCACATAGGCATTGAAATCTCAAAACAACACAATTGAAACCACTTCCAGGACTTCCTGCTCTTCACCTTGAAAAACTAGATACTCTGACCGTGCGTTCGATGCGTACACTTGCAACACCACCAAGGAATATCTCTCAAGATTGATTGTCCTAGTTTTGCATTTTCCCAGGTGTATTTGTGAATGTCTCTGCGCTGGAAAAGGGTATTCATGATTGAATAACCTTTGATTGAAGAGAAGTCCATCAATACGTGACCGATCGTGTTCTCGTCACGGGCCCCGTTCTTCCCAATCATACTCTTCCATGTCTCAGAGTAAACATCAACATAGGCATCGAAATCTCAAAACAACACAATTGAAACCGCTTCCAGGACTTCCTGCTCTTCACTTTGAAAAGCTAGATACTCTGACCGTGCGTTCGGTGCGTACACTTGCAACAACGTCAGGGAATATCTCTCAAGATTGATCTTATATGTCCTAGTTTTGCATTTTCCCAGGTGTATTTGTGAATGTCTCTGCGCTGGAAAAGGGTATTCATGATTGAATAACCTTTGATTGAAGAGAAGTCCATCAATATGTGACCGATCGTGTTCTCGTCACGGTCCACGTTCTTCCCAATCATACTCTTCCATGTCTCACAGAGTAAACACCAACATAGGCATTAGGGTTTATGGTGTTTCAAGAAGGAAAATTTTCCTTTAGCACTATTCTCAGGGTGCTGTATTTGGTGAGACAAGAAAGTCTTTCTTCGACGACCATATGATCAGACGCCGTTTAGAGGTGGCTGAATGACCCTCTCTGTAGTGTAAAATCAGAAAAATGGTCGGTTGCGCCTACCTCTGTCGTATCTGCATTTCTTTTGTGTCAGCATTTCAGGCAAGAGAGGACGTCTGTATTGTAACTTGCTCCGAATGCAGATACAAAACAAATGCAGATACGACAGAGGTAGCCGCAACCGACGCAATGCTCTACAGAGAGGATCATTTAGCCACCTCTAAACAGCGTTTGATCATATGATCGTCGAAGAAAACCTTTCTTATCTCATCAAATACAGCACCCTGATAATAGTGCCAAAATTTTTTTTTCGTGTTGAAACACTCTAATAGGCATTGAAATCTCAAAACAACACAATTGAAACCACTTCCAGGACTTCCTGTTCTTCACTTTGAAAAGCTGGATACTCTGATCGTGCGTTCGGAGCGTACACTTACAATACCACCAAGGAATATCTCTCAAGATTGATTTTAATACCCATTACTCTCCCGCTGTGTACCCAAACACACCCCTTCCTCAAGATCCACAGTTTCACTACCTCTTTGCTTAGTGGACGAAACACCAATTATATCTAATTGGAACTCTTTTGCTTCGTTCTGAAGCTTGGAGATTCCCTGTGAGTGAAAAGATATTGCATGTAGTCATTTTGAAGTGCCGTTGTCGTCGTGGTAGGCTTGCCAAACCCGTTGTCACTCCCGAACCTATTCCGGCCATTGTGTCGCGTAGGTCGTTTCCGGTGCAATCCGTTCGTCATCTAAGGGTCTTTGTTGTGTTTTTTCACGAACAGAATACTGTGAAACAGAGTTCAAGCCTAAGGTCACAGGCCTCCTTACTCAGGAGACAAACGAAGGAGACCTGAATGTTCTGAGGAGCTGTAATAGATTCTCTTACCTTTCCTTTGCATCCAAAGACAAAAGCGCTCGATAAACTCCGTAAACAAGTAAAATATCAGTGAAAAAGCCCTAAATACTTTTTCTAATGCCAATTTTTAGACTTTGAAGATTGTGCTAAAAGCAAAACTCTTAAAACCAAAATCAGAGAGAAAAATCAAACTCACATGAGATCCTACAAATCCTCGACTGTAGTGCCCTGGCCAGGATCCATCGGTCGGCTTCTGATTGGCCACTTGCTTCTGCAGTTCGTACTTCTGCTCCTCCAATTGCTTAATCTTCCTCAGGGCATCTTCATCAGCCAACTTCTTCCTCTCTTCCCTCTTACTCTCCTGCAACTTCTTCAGTTGCAACTTCAACTCCTCAATTTCCGATCGATTTTTCTTCTCAATCGCCATCAATTGGACTTTGTCCCTCTGCTCCTTTGATACTCCCTTGTACATATCTAGGAGCAATTTCATCTCCTTCTGATCATTGAGGGCCTTCTTGAGCTGTGCCTTGAGATCTCGCATCATCTCCGACTCTGCTATCTTCATTTCCTTGGCCCTCTGAGCATCCTTCTGTTCCTTCTCCGTCTTCACCGTGACCGTTGCAGAGCTTGGACTTTCCTTCTTCTCTCCTGCTGCTCCTCCGGAAGTTGCTGCCTTTTCCTGCTTAACCGCTCCTGAAGTTCCCGGTTCTTTTTTAATACCATCCTTGTTGTCTACATCCTCCTCATTCTCATCCGATTCCGCCTTTACCGTTCCTGTGGATGCTTCCTCCTTCACACTGGCCGATCCATCTGACGATGTCTCCTCCTTCACCTGATTCCCGCCCTCTTGCTTCACATCTCCCTCCGCTGCAGCTGTTCCTCGTGCCTGAGATCCATTAACCTTCGCCTGAACCTCCTCAATCTCCTTCCTCAGCTTCACATTGTCCGCCGCTGCATCCTTGTACTTCCTCTTGTACCTGTGCACTTCCCCCTTCAACTGACCATTGTGATTCTGCAGCGATGTGATCAGATGCCTCATTTCCCGGTTAATCGGCGCCGTTTGCTCATTAGCCGCCATATTCTGCTCAAATTCAATCCTCAGCATTTCATACTCCTTCCGAATCTGTGCCAGAACATCCTCCATCTGAATCATCTCACTGCGCATCTTCTTCTGTGCCATCAGCTCCTCACTCTCCATCATCTCAATCTGCCGCAAATGTTGATTCTTGCTCGTATGCAGTTGATTTCGTGTCTCATCCAACATCGTTTTGATTTGCATGGATTCATTGTAAAGCACTGAAAACTGCGACTGCAGGCATTTGTACTCCGTCGTCTCCACAATCACGGATTCCGGCAGTTGACGAATCTGCATCATGGGAAATTTTTCAACCTATTGAATCTTCATCCTGAAAATTATTAGCAGCACTCTCAATACTTACGTCCATTTTGAGCTTTTCCACCTCTTTAAGCGTTTCCCGGTGAGTCTGATGTAGTTTATCCAGTTCCTGGAGACGATTGTTAGCCATCTCCCGGAATTCTTCTAGTTCCTTTGCCATGTCCTCGAGATGTTGAGTTGCAACGTTTGTTGTTGGATTCGTTTTTACTGCACAAAATGAATTACAAATTGAAGAAAAGCTGCTAATAAATTTACTTAAACAAGTAAGAGGTTATGTTACAAAGTAAGGTTATGTTAGGAAATAACCTTAAAACGGATAACATATCGTCTGTTCCGAAGAAGACTATTGTAAGTCCAAAATGTAAACTTTACAGGAAAGAGATAAAAAGTTTGACCGCTAAAATTTATTTTCATTAATTTCACTGCAATTAGTATACTTTCAGCTTTTGAAACTATTTTATCATACTTACGCATTAAATATCTTCTAGTTAACACTACTTTTAAATTAATTATAGCAAAATTGTGGGCAAAAAACTCAATAATTGGGCACGCTGATTTTAAGTTTTATTTTTCTTGTTACTTTTGCAGAAATATCTTAAACAACATAAAATTTTGTGGGGATATAGATCTAAGGTTTCTGCATCCAATGATACCATCTTTTTATACGATTACAAGTAGACTTACAATAGTCTTCTTCGAAACCGACGATATTTTGAACTGCTAAAATAGCTCAACTGAGGTATAGATGCCTACAGTAGACTCTCATTCAATCGGCTCTTTTTCAATCGGGCGAAAAATTTTGTTGACAATTTTCGCGTTTAATTATGAAGCTAATCAGCTCAAATTCGCTGTAGTTCTTCCTATTTTATCGTGATTCTTTATAATTGAGCGCTTTTTGTGGAATTTACAAAGGCTTTGACGCCCAAATCTATCTATAAACCGGATGACATTTTGCCCCAAATGCGCAATTGAGAGAGAGTCTACTGTATAGTTACAACCTAACCCCTAATTTACACAGAAACTTGCTCTGCTTATGATTCTTTTTTTATATTTTGTTCAGTTTAAATATATCCGTGAAAAAAGGGACGGCAAAGCATCCCGGGCTTTGCCAAGTGCTCGTACTCGTGTCTTTGATGATATACCTCAAAAGTACTTTAGCATAATTTACCGTTTACCGATTCTCAACCAATTAAGACACCGATTCATAAATCACCCAAAATATTGCCCAAAATACACCTTAGGAATAATATAATTGATTATCGTATAAAAAATTGTTATCGGTTATGAACCTGTTCATTACCGTTTTATAAATTGGAACCGACAGCAATCGGTTCAGGTTTATCATGAATTCCATGACCTTTCCAGCAAGCCCAAAACCTTTGACATTAAAAAACCGTTATTGGGCTCAAACAGAAGTAGATTTTGATTCTCCAATACACGGTAAAAACTTTTGGACACTGACCAAAATATTGGAACAAGTTTTCCTTGGAACAATTTTTTTTTGGAATCGATTTGCACCTAGAAAAGATATTCTTTTGTTCCAAAAAGTTTTCATTATAGTTTTGTTATGAAATGCAGTTACAATTTTGTTAGAGTTTTCTTTTGGAACCGTTTTGATACAGTGGAATGTCTACAAATTTGAGTTGATTTCGTTTTATACAAATTTGTTCCTGAAATTTGGAACAGAATTTGTTGCACTTGGCTGTTTTGTTCCCACTATCAGGAACAAATTGGTACATATTTTTTATAACAATATTATTCCTACATATGTAACATATTTGTTCCAAAAATTTGCAGTGTCCGTGGACGAGGCAATTTTTGGAACGAAATAGTTACTCATATGGGAAATATTTTTGTTCCTATTGTCGGGAACAAATCTGTGTAAGTGATTTCGTCTTACAGTTAAGGCCTATATTTCAGTCGAGATGGATTTCGGTGGCGAAAGTTCATAAGGAACGTCAAATAAAAGTAACTTAAGAGTGTTTTATACAGACGCGTACATGACGAAATCATATGCGATTGCTGGCAGCAGGAGGGGAAGGGAATCTCGAATTAAAGGCGTCTACACATTGAGAGCAATTTTCGTCAAAAATTGCGTTTTTGACAGAAATTTGACGTTTCCCCCTACAACGCTGCAGGGAATTTCCGCCAAAAAAGCAATTTTTGAAAAAAATTGCTCCCAATGTGTAGAGGCCATAAAAAAGTGAAAACATGTAGCACGAAAATTGCCACAGATTTGGCGTCCTCCTCGCTTCGGTGACGGATGACTGAGTGTGAGAGGAGGGATACGCTTTTATACTACACGAGCGAGCTATTTATTGGAACAAATTCATTACTAATATAGGATATCTTTTTGATCCTCCTAGAAGATACAAATTTGTTCCAAAAATTTTCGGTGTCCGTAGACGAGCTACGTTTTGGAACAAATTCGTTACTAATATTGGGTATCTTTTTGAGTCTCGTAAAAGGAACAAGATTGTGCCAAAAATTATGGTGTCCGTGGACGAGCTAATTTTTGGAACAAACACGTTCCGAATTTTTTTACTGTGTAGTGTCTTGGATAAAAGGTAAATGGAAGTCGATTTGCACAAAAAGTCGTTGAGGTTTGAAGAATTCAAATTCAATTTCGAATTTTCATACTAAATTTTCGAACAAGGTGGGGAAAATTTTCAAATATCACACTAGAAATCTGGCAAAAGAGTTACTCTTTCCGTACAGAAGTAGATATTGAGAAATTCGAAAATCTATTTGAAGATCCAAAAAAGACTTTTTTACTTGTTAATACTTTCGCAAGGTGGCGGAAGTTACATCCTGTTCGAATTTCGAAGTGCTCAAGTGTCTAAATGTGACGGTCTTCACATTTTTATGAGGAAAAAAACCAGAACTGTTTTTGCCCCAGTATTATATCGCTCCATAATCACTAAGTAACTCTTTTGCCAGCCTTCTAGTGTGATATTTCATAAATTTTCCCCGCCTTGTTTGAAAATTTAGAATGAAAAATCGAAATTGAATTTAAATTCTTCGAACTTCAACGACTTTTTGTGCAAATAGAGTTCCATTTCACTTTTATCCAAGACACTATTGGAGAATCAAAATCTACTTGTGTTTTAGAAACTTTCCCTTGTTTCCATTTGGATTAATATGTTTCCAATAGAAGCATTTTACGCTCGCGCATTTTTCTTGTAGGGTAAATTAAGCTAATTCAAAACCTGTTCCAAATGGAAACTTTTCGTTACTCCAAATGGAAACATCATTTTTCCTTGATAAATACAGTACTAAATTATTATATTTATATATTTTCTATACCACAGTTGCATTCTTTAGTTAATTTTACTCCAAATAAAGCGAAAATCCATTCATATTCACAAATTTTAATTTATAAATTTCTCAGAATAATTAAAATCGTATTTTTTCAACATCGAATTTTTCATCGATCAATCATGTTTTATCGAATGAAAAACACAATAGGATGATGGTTCTTTATTCCTTTTTTTTAGATTTATGTAATATTATGAGAAATTAAGTGTTAACCTTTATTGTTAACGGTACGTGAGGTTTTCAAATGAAATAATTACCTGTTTCGTGAACAAAAAGGGTTTCTCTGAAGTGTCTGCAAATGCTTCAATAGAAAACCAGGGAAACACGATTTTTTTGGAGAGATTTTCTTATTGTTTTAGTTGGGAAAGGAGAAAAGACCAGGAACAAGAACAAATTCTGCACTCAAGAGCAACTCAACAAGGTTTTGAAAGCCTTTCGTCGTTCACTTACACTGTTTGTCTCCAATTAGAAACTTTCCCTTGTCTCCATTTGGATTAATTTGTTTCCAATAGAAGCATTTTACGCTCGTGTATTTTTTTGTATTTAAGAAGTTTTCAAATTATATCTAAAGAATTTTCACTAAACAGTAACATTCTAGAAGAGTCAAGGAGCAAATTTATGGAATTCTCTTCAGAAAAAATATCAACTTAACTTTACTTTGATATCATTTTGAAATTGAATCGATACTAGCGAGAGTCAAAGTGATCATTTCACCCTGTTTTTTTTAATGAATCTTGTAATATCTGCTCTAGTGGTTTGTGTCTGAGATAAAACTTCTACCTTTTGTTGAAATATTCCGAATGTGTCTCCGCTAAAATTGAAATTCCAGCCGACTTGGTATTTTATTTTATAAGATTGTCGCAGGAAGATAGGCAATAGCTGAGATAAAATTCAGTGCGAAATTTTTATTTCTAAAGGGACATTTCGAATTAAATGGGCTTCAAAGGGCTTTGAAAAAAAATTGAGAAAAAGGACTGGGAAATAGAGATTTTGAAGTTCACTAACCTGCGACAGTTTTCGTTGCATCGCCGTGCATCTGATGATACGTCTTGAGCTTCTCAATGGCCTCCGCCAGATGATTCTCTAGTTTGTCATTGCGGCATCTCACTTTCTCCAGCTCATACTGCAGATCATCAATCTGATTCCGGAGCTCAGCGGCTTCTGTCTCCTTAGCCGTCAACGTGTCCTGGAGCTCTGACATCTTCAGGGAGATCGTGTGGTACTTCTCATGGAGGGAAGTATTGAAATTCTGCAGCTGTCGATTCTCCTCCATTATGGCCACCTGAGACTCCCTCAGGGCCTCATCGATGTCCGGAGCTGGAGCCTCATCGTCCTCTCCTGAGCCTCCTTTGAGTGCCACGGCAATCTTCTCATTGCGCTGCATCAGGCGATCAATCACCTGAACAATCTTGGCCACAGCCCTCTTGGACACTTGAACTCGATTGGCCAGTTTGTCATCGAGTTCCTCCTTGTCCCAGGTGGACAGCTGCGTGAGGAAGGACGTTGTCACCTCATTCTCATTTTTATTCTCAGACTCATCAGCCGTTTCGGCATCAAAGCGCTGCAGCAGGACGCGAATGTCTTCATTCAGCTGATTCCAGTAGCGATTGACAACATTGAGGACAGCATCATCCTGAGTCTGACGCTTCTCCAGCTGCTCAATCCTCTGGCGCAGTTCAGCCTCGCACCGAACCCTCTGCTCAATCCTCTGAGCCAGTTTCTTGTTCTGGAACTGCAGCACTTTGATGTCCATCTCTTCCAGCGTCGAAATGGGGCCAATTAAGTGGGGCTCAAAGTGCACCTTTTTTATGGGTGGTTGAGCCCCCGAAACCCCACCCGAATCATCAGAACTCCTCTTGGACATCTCTTTGCCTGATCTGTGAGCGTCTGCTGCAACAAAAAATGACCGGAAATCTTGAATTAATAGGGCGGATATGGGAGCCCCAAAAATGGAGAATCGATCGATGGAAGCCGATCAATTGACTCAATTTTCAGGAGAAATACCCCACCCTCAGGCCAATACTTACGTGGAAAATGTCAAGGAATGATTGATTTTCAATTTTCTGGCTAATTTCGCCAGATTTTCCCACGAAAAACTGAGAAAAATTGATAAAATGCGGGAGTAAACAGATTTTTTCACTGCTGGGTTGTCAAATTCCGTAGCACGCTGAAGTTTTACAAAAACAAAATTGAGAATGTTGCTAATACGCGGCGCCACTATCGGGGAACTTCGTCAAATTCAAATTTAAATTTTTAACGATTTGATCAGAAGTCTATATCGTAAAAAAGTAAAAAATATTAAAGTTGAAGTCTGAAGTGAATAGATAAACCTAAATCTCTTTATTGTAGGTGAGATTCTTAACTTGAACAAATTCGGATTCCATGGAAATTCGATTCAGAACGAAGTTGGGAATTACAGCAATTTTCAATCAAATTTCTAAAATACATATTGCAATTTTTTTTATTCTAATCAAATACCCACCCGGCAAATTCTGCAGAATTCTGCAGAAATTCGTCAGATTTGAATCCTAACTGCCGAAAATTCAGCAGAATTTCTGCAGAATTTTGTTCTAAGGTGGATCCGATCCTTGTATGAAAATTCTGCAGAATTTTCTGCAAAATTTCTATTTATTTACAATTCAATTTTTATTCAACAATTTTACGTGAATACTTTCTTTTTACAATATTATTATAATATTATGATACAATATTATTAAAATCAGCCATAATATTTAGTAAACACGAAGGGGAAGAAAATGGTTAGAAGACACGAAAGAAACTCACGATGCTCACGAAGTCACACGATAATCACGAAGCCACACGAAGTATCCGAATTCAATGACAAGAAACGTTAAAATTTCAAAAGCGCAGAATTGCAGATCGAAGTTTTGCTGGGTAGTCTAGGGTTTGGATAAACGATAAACTATGGATGATACCTGTCCGTGTGAATTCTATGAAATTATTATGGCAAATTGTTGCTGCATAAATTATGGGAACCGCGTATCTTCGTGCTTATAGCGGCCCAAGGACCTCACCTTCCTTTTAACTCTTTCCAGACCACAAAATATCCAGCGAACGAATTTCAGTAAAACTCACTTTATTGTAACTCTTAGTGGTCAAATATGATACTTTTACAGAGAAAGAATTTTTTCCTCCTCTGAGAAATTGGAAAACTCATGGGTACTCTCGTCCCCAAAAGAACGCAAAGGATACAAACTTCAATTTTCCAAAAGTCAACAATATCAATTTTGTGAATTATTTTTGCGTGCCAAATGACTCCTTTACAATGTTGATCACTAAAACAAGAATTATTGACCAGTATCTTGTGGGATGTCCAGGAAGTGCTAAAAAGGACACCCAGCTCCTGCTTGCCAACAGATTCCTCAAAATATTTCACACAAAAACACTTTAAAACATATTTCTCTCAACACGATGTTATTGCAGACACATTAAGCTTTCTCAAAAGCGTATAAGACACATCCTGGACAATCAGAATTCACCAAAATCAAGAAGAAAAGGAAAAATTTCCCTGAAAGCAATCTCCCTCGGTGCCACATGTCAAAATTATGGGCCATTGGCAAAAATGTCACTCCCGCTTGGAAGTCTCTGGTGTCAAAAAGCAAATGGCGGGCAATGGCGGGATAACTTTACATTTGACCTCTAGATTTTTGTGGATGAGAGTACCCATCAAGTTTGAACAAGTTTTTTGAAAATTTAAGAAAAAATTGTTTTTCGAATTTATGCAATGTGTAATTGTTAGTTATCATACTTATTGGCCCCGAGAGGTTTTACCTTATTCTGGTCTAGAAATATCAATAAGTCACAATACCTGCAAGGAAGCAGAAAATCGAAAATTCACGATTTTTGACCAAAAATATCTTAGTTCACACACAGAAAAATTTTGACTCTAAATTTAAGAATATATAAGATCCTGGGAACTTAAATTGGACGTGAATCCAATCAAATGATTAAATTCGTTATAAAAGTGCGTGTATCACCCGAGAAACCTGTGCCGTTACACTCATTTCATTCAATTTGAGGAAAATTATTTTATAAGTATAAAAATTGGCACAGATTTTTTATTGAAACGTTTTCTCCGTGTTATTATTCTAAGTCCCAAACATTTTGTTTTACAAATTTACATAGGTACATCCGCGGAGCACAGAGCAAGTTTGATTTAATTTACAGGACTTGTTTATTAGGAAATCACGTGTCTTGGATATTTGACGAGTTAGAATTCGAACAGTTTTTCACTAACCGCATAAGACGGTTCTCTTGTTCATTTTTTCCAAGTGTGTCACGTTCTCGTGTGTCATGTTCACGTACTGTTAAGGAATCAAAAATGAAAGAGAAAAAACTCATCGGTAACAGCTAAATTTATTTCCAAATTTCTTTAGTTTTTTTTAACAACTTACTGAAATTTCAGCCCGATTCGTACCATAGGGCTGGAGCTAATTAACTTAGTGAATTGAAAAATATTCTTTTTAATGATAAAACTCTTAGCGGTGGTTTTACGAACATCCGGTTAGAATAAAATTGGCGCTTGACGAGAGCTTTCCAAAACGCTCTCGTTGGTCAAATAAGTCTCTTGATTTAACCCTTTAAGGACGATTGAAACACCGGTGTCCCATAAAGAAAATATTTTTTCCTGACTACCTCAAGTTATTTCTTATGTTTGTACGTAATTATAAAGTAGAAGGTTGAAAAGATCTAGAATAATTTTTTACTAGTCTCCAGCTATTTACTTTATAGTAAATTTTTAAGCTAAAAAAATGACGATTTTTTAAATTCTCATATTGTAAATTGATTTTATTTATTTTTTTATACTTCCAATTTTTTTTAAGCAAAACCGCTTTAGAAAAAGAAACTACAATACTCAAACATAATATTTTTCATTAGAGTGAAAATTTATTAGTTATTGGTATCTTCAGAAAAATTACTTAAATTTTTGGGCTATTTTTGTCCTTAACGTTCATAAAGACAAAAATTACACCAAATCAGACTCAGTTAGAGGTTAAATGTAAGACGTTTCACAAGTTTCGTTTATCGGTTTCATTTTTACACACTACTCTTCGTTATCCAGCACTTCGTTATCCGGGTGACAGATGCCAAACACCTGGCGGTTGATGTATTCAAAATTATTTTTACTAAAGATGAAGTTTCTCCAGTGTGAATTAAAGTATTATTATCATTGTATCGAAGTTTTTAATACATAATTGTGATAAAAAATGAAACATAAGCACACCATGAAGAAAATTCTCTTGTTCTTTGTCAGACAGAAAATAAATTTACACAGCACAAAATATAAAAACCGTTGATCATTCAAAAAACCTTAATGTCATTTTGTCCCCCATTCAGCCGGATAACGAAGAGTCGTGTGTATTGCCGATTTTCGGGCAGCGTAAACTGTTTTGTCGTTAAAGGGTTAATTTAGGAGATATCAAGCTCTATACAGAAGACGAATGAACGGACGGACGGACGAGAAAGTTTTTAAACCATTCATCCATTCGTGATTAGGAAGAGGCCAAACACATTTTGAGAAAGTTTGAGCGCGATCGGAAGACATGAGATTTTGTGATGATTACAATAGCTGTCAATGATTAAAAATGTCGCACGATTTTTGCAGAAAATTTTATTAATTTTCGTCACTTTCTCCATGATATCGTTCTGGGAAAATGGACTTGGAATATTTTCTTCTCAGTTATTAAATAAGAATTAAAAAATAAATAAATAAATAAAAGTTCCAACGTATGGGCTTTCTAGTTCTGCAACTGCATCTTCATGTTTTTCTCTTCCTGCTGGGCTATTGCCTCCTTAATCTTCTGTTCCATCTCCAAAAGAGCTTTGGAATTCCTAGGATCAGACTCAAATATTCGAAAAATGCGATTTTCATCCGCTGAATCGATTCCATTCCTTGTCCCAAAGAGCGGAAGACGAAGCTTTCCAACAAGTCCGAGAATAGAGTTGATCAAGAAGGTGACAAAAGCCAATGTTCCCATTAGGAATAGTGAAGACATCATTGGATTCCCTGCTCCACCACCACCGCCACCATAATCTCCTCCGCCAAACATGTACGGGACAGAAGACATTAGTTGTGTCCCGCCAAATCCTCCTCCACCTCCATATCCATCGGAAAAGTGATTCCCGAAGTATCTCAAATTCTCCCCGGTATTCAAATCCATTTTGCCGTCTGTCGGTGCTTCCTTGAACATACCGGGATTCCAGGTTGAGAAGGCACTCCTTAGAATCATCATTCTCAGGAGATCATCAAAGACATTCTCTGTGAATAGTCTTCCTTGATCTTGTGTCTCATTTCGGTTCTTGGTTGTGTTTGCGATTGATTCTTTCAGTGTGGTGATCATTTTAAACTTCACCGTGTCATCTTCCTTTGGAGGACTCAGACGTTCAGGAAGTGGCTGAATTTTCACAAATCTCCCACTGATTAGTGAGATTTTCACAAGAAACACCACGGTTAAGAATTTTCTGACCATTCTAATGCTATCTTTGGGCTGATTTTTTTCAAACTAGGTGATCTTTTGCTGGATATCAACCTTTTTATACGATTCTCTTCTTTCCATTTGCTCAAAGCATAATTATTTCAATCAGTGAACCTGTCTCTATGTGACTTTTATGAGCGAAGTCTTAACAAATATCGCTTTAAATAAGCTGTCGTTTTTTTATTTAAAGCAAATAGAACACGAATCTTTCAGTCAAACTTCTTAACTTTTGTGGAAATTCATGGATTTCATGAGAAAATAGTAATTGCAACGGTAATTTTTGAATATTTTGGCGGGAATGGCGGGAATAGAGAAATCCGGAATAATTTCCACATGGCAACACTTTGAGAATTGTTTTCCGAAAAAATAGGTTAAGTCGCACGAATTGTTTTCCTTCAAATATTTTCCTTATTTTTTACCCTGAAAAATGTCTCTAATCGCAAGGATTGTGCGGGAAAATGGAAAATTGTCACTTGTAGCATACCCACGGTATCATTTGGCATACTCATCAACTCAAGCAAATGAGAAAGAGCTCGAGAATGATGGTAAGTGTTTTTTGAGGTTATGGGAAAAACATTCTCTGATTTCTTGCATTTTCTTCAAGATTTCCGGGTTCTCAATTTGAGGAACACAAAGGAGCAGAAGGCACAGAGGCAGCAGGTGAAGAGGTATCCACTGCCACCGCCTAGAAGTGAACAGATGCCGGTGGGTCAGGATTGGGGTGCAGTATGGCCGGGTCCGAGGACATTTCATCCGGCTGCTGTGCCTCTTCCACTGCGACAGGGTTGGGTGCCCAAAGGCAAGGCACCACCGAGCAAAGTGGCCAACACAGAACTCATGAAAATACCCAACTTTCTGCACCTAACTCCGCCCGTAATCAAACGCCAGGCAGAAGCACTCCGGAAGTTCTGTACTCCCTGGCCAGAGCAACTCAAGACCGAGGAGGATATTGAGAAGCATTTCCCGGTAAGTGTAATTTCATCAGATTACTGCCATGCCCTGCCAACTATCCGGAATCCATTGGCAAGGATTGTGAGTGTCAAATTGAATTTGTCGCGATTACCGCTCGATGGGCATGCAAAAGATAAATTCCTAAGGCTAGTTGGGGATCGCTATGATCCCGAAACGGGTGTCCTCACCATTGTCACAGATCGCTGTCCACTCCGGAAGCAGAACTACGACTATGCCATGTATCTCATAACTGCATTATTCCACGAATCCTGGGTAAGTATTTCCCATTCCTGGGTTTCTTTTCCTCTGCAATGTTGCAAGATTAATTATTAGGGCATCCCCCTGGCATGTTAATCAGGTAAAGGAGCCTTGGGAAGACCTCAAAATGGAGGCCGACATGGAGGTTTACATTTGGGAGAACAACAAGTCCAAAGAAATGGCTGAGAAAATTGTCCAATGGGGTCAGAAAGGCAACGATAAGCCCACAATTGCACCATCATTCAAAGAAGCCGTGGAGCAGTTGATCAACGAGGGAGAAAATGACACAACTCTGACCAAGTATAAGGACGAAGTCATCAAGTTGCTTCAGCTCAGCAAAACAAACGAGGACGCATCAGAAAAGTGAAAATAAATGAATTTGTAGAAAGATTTTAACACAGATCTTTTATTTATTTTATTCACTCTTGGTTTTGTATTGACGAAGCGTCTTCAGGAAGCATCGAGAAATTATTCTAAAAGAGCAATTTCTATTCTTTTCGAGTAAGTTGTTCCATGTCTTCCGCAAAGTCTGGCGAATTGCTGAAGCAGCAGAGCGTGCTTAATTTTTGTCCAAAGTGGGAGTGTTTGAGGTCTCCAAAAAGCTTTTTTACCTTCACTAGAAGCGCAAGTTCAAGGGATTTCCATTTTTTGGCCAAATTTTTTTTCCCAGATTGTACAATATTCAAATGATGCCTCAGAAGATAAAATATTTGCATTCGCATTGTGATCTTCCCTTCTTCAAATTTATGGCACGGACAATCTCATAAAGGGTTTTTAGCAGTCAAGGTTTTGTACGAAAGTTAGAAAAATAAGAAATAAGTTGAAAAAAGATTAAAAAATTAAACTTGACAAACAGATTGAAAAATTATGCCAGTCAAACAAAAATTTACGAACATTTTTTGTGTATTTACGAACATTTACGAACAATGTTTGTGAAAAAAGTATAAAATTTTACTATGTTGTTTCTGGGTGATATGATTCATGAGCATTTCGTAAGTCCTCCATAGGATTTCACAAACATTTACGAAGAATTTTACAAAATATTTTTTTTTTCTACAGTAGCGGCCAAAATAATAGAATCACTTTGCAAATTTATATTTCTTTGACTTTTGTATTTTTTCCCAATTTGTTGATATAATGTTGCAGTAGAAATCTTCAAATTATTAGAATCGTAGAATCAGGGTCCTTTTGGCCGCTAGAGGTCTCTATATTACACAGAACACGTCAATAGTGAAATTCAGTTCTGCCAAAAAAATTAGAAAATTATCATTTATGGTTTCTAAATATGGCTTTATTTATTTAAACTTATTCAATTTATAGACCACATTCTTTAATTTAAATGAAAATGGTCCTATCAAGTTGTTCAAATTGATGTATTCTGTAAAAAATAGAGATCTTTAGCGGCGACGTAAGGTACTTATTTTGAACATTTCTATATTAAAATTATTTCAACGAATTGGAATAAACAAAAATGCTAAAGGTAAAATAGTGGTTTTTGCGAAGCTGATTCTATTATTTTGGCCGCCACTGTATATATTTAATATATTTGATCTTGCAATTTATTTAAAATTGAATATAATTTCTAGATGTAGGGTGAAAGGAACGTCTGTTCGACAGGGAACCCCTATTGACACTCTCATCAAAACATTGAAATTTATTTAATATAAATTGTTTATATCTAGTGAAATTCATGTAATCTGACCTGCTTTCCTCTAACCTACCCTTTTCTAGAACTGTTCTGCGAATTTAAGAAGGTTTTAAAAAGGTTTAAGCAATTTCAATTGTCGACGTGGAGAAATTTCAAGATTCTTATGAAAAAGTGTAAGAAAGAAGCTTTTACAAAAATATTTTTTTTCTATTTTTTTTTAATAAAATGAAGGTATATCTGTTGCATAACAGTCAAAAAATAACTAAATTTTAATTTAATACACAATTTGCATCAATTTATTTTAATTAAAATGAATTTAATTACAGTGTCAATAAACCGAGACAAAATCGTCGATTTCAACGTCTATTGACAGGTACAGATTGCCGACTTTTGTATCAGCTTGATAGATGAAGAAGAATAAGAAGAATGAATAAAAGTAAACAAAGTTGGTGCATTTTTGTGAAAGAAATAGTGAAATTACTAACAAGTTAAGTGTTTGTGCGCAAAAAAGACTAAGAATGTTTGTTGGTGAGTTGCCACTGGTGATATTTTTATAGTAGAACTTCCTTCAGCTCTAGCACTGCAGAAATCTAATGTGTGACAAAAATTTCGACTGCACCAGAAATGCCCCAATGGAAAGAGTATTGTCTATAAGCTGTTGAGAGAGAATTCTTGGAGAGTGTCAAGTTTTATAAATCTAAAAGCTGCCCATTGCATCCTGTAAGGAATACAATGTAAGATTATGAGGATAGAGAAGTTTATCATCACGAGAATGGCTGCTGTGAAGGGACATAAGATTTACAGAAATCTCTGTGAGGAAGAGTTTCTTACGGAAGGACGGGGCATTCTGGATGGAGATTTAATAGATTCCCTGGTTGGCAGTCCCCCAGATGGAGTCATCCAGTGCAATAAGGAAGTTTTCAGCCAAAATCTCAATCAAAGGTGTAAAGAAAAAGTGTCCAATAGGTGTTCAAATTTCGTGTGTCAATAGATACCGAAAGTGTCAATAGATATGGCATTTAGTCATGATCTTAAAAAATACAGTTTTTTTTAGTTTTTCAAACATTTTGAGAAAAGTGAATGATACTGAACGGTAGTCAAATTAATAAGTTGATATAAGTTAATATTTAAACACAAAAAAATTTAATACAATAGAAGATATCAGTCAGGAAAGTTACGAAAGTTCTTAAAGTGTCAATAGACGTTCCTTTGACCCTACGTATTAAGGTATTACAACACCATGACAATACCTGGCAAAAAAATCACATCTTGCATAACTATTTTAGGGTTTATCACGGGTATTACAACCTCATTCTATTTTTTGGTAACTTTTAGAAAAACTTCAATTTAACATCCTCGAGTGGTGGTTTTACAAAATCTTTTTAGCAAGTTTTTGAGGCACAACTTCTTACAACGGACCCAAAATTTTTAAGTTCTGTTCACTACACTGAGAAGAAAAGAGGATGCGATTAACTTTTTTTTCCTCATAACTTTTACACTTTTTAGGTGTAAAAATATATCAAAATTTTTTAATGTCAATTTTACACCTTTTTAAGGACAAAATTAACATGAAAAAGGGTATCTTTAACCCCTAACCCCTAACACACCTAAAAAGGGTAATATTTACACCGATTTTGGGTCAATACTGCAGGGTAAAATTAACATTTCCGGAATGTTATTTTAACTTTTTCGGATTTCTCTCAGTGTAGAGCCTGAGAGATGAATAATGTAAGACAAAATTGTGACGTGATGGAGCAAAACCAGACTACACAGAAAAAAGTTTTTCGTAAAAATTTGTAAAAAGTTTGTAAGTACTGTATGAAAATCAACGAACTGGGAGTTGGAATTGTCTTCCAACTTCCATTTCGTAAAAAAAGGTTAATTTCACCTCCAAAAGGTTGTTAAATACAAGTTATCCTCCGAGGTTTGTTAAATTAAACTCCATGGAGGTAAATATTTGTAAGGTGGGGAAATGAGCAGTACACAGGGTAACCCTTCAGTTCATACTATCCAAATTGTACATTCCGTACTAATTTATTTTAATAAAAACAATTTATTGGTTTCCTGAAAAATATTATATATTTCAATTTTCAAATATAATAACATCTCATTAACAAAATTAACATAATCTTTACTTTTTGGTACATTTATCAAATTTTCATATAATCTTTGAAACAAAACGTATTTGGCGTATTTGGCATTTGTAAAAATTTCTTAAGTCTTTCCGGACCGCAGTATATGCTGCAAGCCAATTTCAGCATTTTTTAATCAAAAATATCTAAGCTCAGGAATTAATTGAGGTCCTACAAAAAATATCTTACATTTGGACATCCTTATAGTTTGTAATCATTCACAAGAATAGGATTTTTATCACTTCCGAATAATTAAAAAACATTGTTTTTCATAGAATATTCATATGCTTCTTTGGGTACTACAGTCCCAAAAGAGACGAAAGAGTTAAGTCAGAACTTTAAAGGAATCAAATGTAACATTTCATTTTCTTCATCACCAAGAAAATACTCCATTACATCTTCATACAAATCACTTTTTTTAACTAGTTTAAAAATTGCATTTCTGTATTACGACTTTTGAAAGGATCACTTAAAACATTTATTATCAAAAACGAATCTTCTATTTCAAGTATTAATTTCATTGTTGTTTTCGAAATTAGTTTTCATGAAATCACCAATAAAAGACGTAATTTTTACAACTTCAAATCTAAAACAAACTCTACATATCATATCAAAATTTTAGACATTGTTTGTTTTTTGTTTTAAAATATATAAATTCTATCTCTTCATATGAAAAGAACAAAACTTTCATTTCTAAATTACCTTCACTTCGCTTGTGAAAATTGAGACAATTTGCTCTTCCAGATTGTCCATAATCCGGCAGCTCAGATGGTTGCTCCGGTTTGCGATGTCACGCAAAATTAAAGCCACAAGTTCATTTCGATATCTTTTTGTGAACATTTGGTTCTTATAATATTCCTTTTGCACAACATGTCCCTCAGAGCATTGCAAAATAAGTGTTAAATCAGGAAATATTCATTCCTGGTGATCACGAGTCATCGAAGTGAGGTTAGATGCCTCCTTTGCCCCATGACGATTACTTCTCCGCTGCCTCCAGTGCTTCCTGAACAGAACGCGGAGCCCTGTGACAGGGAGGATTTCGTCGATATCTCTGTCCGTGAGGTCCTCCAGAAACGAATAAGTAATGCGCCTTACCGGGAAATAAAAGAATAAAGTCAATTTCACGTGTGTAAAAGAAATTTTTAATTCACTCACCCTGAAGTGTTGGAGAAGCTTCTTCACAAACCCACTGTATCAATTGCTGATGGAGGATATGATCTTCCACTATTTCAATCTCTTCTAGTATCTGTTAATCACTTTTCCACAGCTTTTCAGAAAAACCACGCACTAGCACAATTGTTTTTCACCCCGGAATAAAATGGCGACTGAATGGCATGTCAAAATATGTCGTATGGTGGCATTGTGCACAAAAAATTGACAAAAAATTACCTCCTTTGGGGGGTATATTTGTATTTCAGATCCACAACTATAGCTTTATATATAATTTAAATCTCTACTATAAATTGAACTCCCAATGGAGTTAAATACTTGTAGTTTTTTGACACAATTTTGTATGATTTACAAATATACCTCCCAAAATCCACCCAATTTACCTCCTTATTTGATGTTTTGAAATCAACAAACCTCAATCAACGAACTTTGTACAAACTTTAACAAATAACTTTTTTCTGTGTAGATTCTTATAATCAAAGGGACTCGACCGAAACGTACCATGTGTGACACCTTAGCGCAATTTCGACAAATTCAGCAGAGATCAGAAGTGACGTTTCACGGAAAATCTTGAAATCCATTTTAAATTTCACAAATGTATCGTGCCAGAATATGAAATCTTGATCTTGGAAATACAGTACCCTCTCTCAAATTCGGGCATTTGGAACCGAAATGTCACCCGAATTAGAGAGAAATTCAAACGATTATTTGTTCATCTGCAATTTGATATTTATGTAAATTTCATGAAAACCCTTCAATAATGCGAAATCACGTCATAACTAAGACAAACTATGGCAAAGTTGAGCATATTTGGTTTATTCGAAAACTTTAAAAAATGTTGACAAACTTTTTTTTTTAAATTTAACTGCTGCCCAAATTAAAAAGTAATCCGATCTTAAAAGAGCCAAATTTGCGAGAATCTAGTGTATTTGACAGTTTGAAGTTTTGATCTTAATCTCAGAATTGAAGCCCTTAGTAGCTTAAATACACAGGCTGGCTTATAATACCCTTAAGCCTAAAGTACTCACATGAGCTAGACTTAAACCTGTATCGAGCTTAAAAACTTTATAAAGTCTCAAAAGTCTTTTAATTTTGAAATATTCAATTTAAATTTAAATAGGGTAAGATGGGATAATTTGGAATCATGTCTAATTTGGAACTTTGAGATTTCCTAACAGTTTTAGATAGCGAAAGGAAAAAAAGCAACGAAGAAGTATTTTGAATTTAAAGTCTTGTTCTTCTTCATGCTTTTCTTCTTCACCTTGACAATTTGAAACAGTGAGAAAATTTCTATATTCCAAAATAGACATGATTCCGAATTACCTAATTTTACCTTAAAGGTATCTAAGCTGGAATATCATTTTTTAAAGTTTTCTTTTAAAAAAAATAACCCCTTCTTCTGCAATAATGTGAGCTTAAAAATTAAAATCAAAGAAATCTTAAAGACATTTGACATATTTATTTCAGCTTAGTTATTATAAATCGTTGCCTTTTCTAACTAGAAAAAATATCAATAACATTGATACTTGAAATTTAAAATCTTTTTTAACCCTTTAAGGACGATTGGAACACCGGTGTCCCATAAAGAAAATAATTTTTACTGACTACCTAAAGTTATTTTTTTTCTTATATCTGTACATAATTGTAAAGTAGAAGGTTGAAGGAATCTAGAATATTTTTTGCAAGTCTCTAGCTATTTGCTATGTAGTAAATATTTTAGCTCAAAAATGGAGAATTTTTAAATTCTCAAATTCATAAATGATTTTATTTATTTTTTATACTTCCAATTTTTTAAGCAAAACCCTTTTGGCAATAAAAAACTACATTACTTCATACGTAATATTTTTCATTAAAGGGAAAAATATTATTCATTGGTATTGTCAGAAAAATTACTCAAATTTTTGGGCTATTTTTGTCCCTATCGTTCATAGAAGCACAAAATACACTGAATCAGACTCTGTTGGACTTTCCAAGGTTAGATTTAAGACTTATCATTGATTATGTTTCTCAGTTTAATTTTTATTGTTGATTTCACTGAGCGACACGTTGTGGGTGTTTCTGACGAGAGTGCAAAAACTTGTTAGAGGGTCATTTAGAGATCTCAAATCTGAAGCCCGTTTGTCCGGGTCACGTCTAGATTTTTTTTTAAATATCCATTTTTAGTTTTTTGCTGTTTTCTAAAATTCAAAAATTTTTATCTCCGGTCCTATTTATCTGGTGGTAGTCACATAAAGCTAAAATGACGCATAATTTCATCCTCTATAACTCTTGTGAATATATCAAGAACCTACGATGAAAATAAAGTATATTTTTTAATGATTTTTTGAAAAAGTACACCTAAAATTGTGCATTTTTCTGTGTTTTTTCCATCTTCTAATAATTCTCCCACTTAGATAGAACATTTTATATGCCAACTACTATGCCTAAAAGTGAGTACATTTAATATTCTTTCATAACTTTCTAGTTTGAATTTTCTATCTTAATTCGTTTATTCACAATAATTTATTGAAAATAAAGTGCATTAAAATCTCTTATTATATATAATTATATTGGTATCTTTGTCTAACCTACTGAAGAGCATTCTCTTTTGCACTCTCACTTACACATCTCATATAAAAAGAGGTGAAATGAAAGAAAGAGACGTATATAGAAATAGAGAGAGAAGAATAGTTGTTATGAGTGCCAAATTTGTTTACTTTAACTTCGGTACTTGGAATAATTTTTTAAATTTTCTTTTGTTCTTTATTCGTATCGTGTATCATAGTCATAGGTAATGGCGTCAATACTGAGACCAAAATCAAAATTAAGATCAAGAAAATATCAAGATTTTGGTTTCTGAAATCCAAAAATCAAGATGTTAAATCCGTCAACTGTCTTAAAATCTTGAAATCCAAAACACAAACCGCGTGGATTTCAGCATTTTCAATTCTGGAACCAATATTTGAAGATTTCAAGACACAAAATTTCTCGTTTTCTTGGAATAGAAATAATTCCAAGAATCCCGGAGGTGCTTGGAGTTTTCAAGATACTAACAATTTGAAGAGCGTTCATACGGAAATCGTTCTTGATGAGGAACATTTTTATAAGAGAGTATAAAAAATTACTATGAAAGATTTTGCGATTGATCTTGTAATTTATTTAAAATTGTACATTATTCTGGATGCACCGTAGATGCGGGTGACTTTGTCCTCCGCGGGTGACTTTGCCCCCTTATATTCGTAAGCTTTGCGTTACATCTAGATATCTAGATCTTACGGATGGTCTTTACCGATCCGATCTACCATGTCTGATCGGTGAGAACCGCTCTTAAACATTAAAATTAAAGAAAAGTTTACGAACAAGGGAGGGGGACAAAGTCACCCTCATCTACAGTATTATAAGTGTGTATACAACATCGCAAGTTGTGAATTTGTTGCTTTATTTAATACGTCTTATAATTTATTGTCCTAAGTTAGGGGATATGTTAGCCTTGATTTTGGAAATATTTTACAGTTTGAAATGTTGATTTTGATCTCACAATTGAGGGCCTTATTAGCTTAAATATACAGGACGGCCTATAATACCCTAAAGCCTAAAGTAACCACATAGACGTAAACCGATATCAAACTTAAAAACTTTATAAACCCTGGCCTTTCAATTTTGAAATTCAATTTAAATTCAAGCAAATGGGTAACTATAACTAAGCTTGAATATCATTTTTAAAGTTTTCCTTTGAAGCTATTCGAGAGGACTTTTTAAAAATTTAACTTCTTCTGAAATAATAGGAGCTTGAAAATTAAAATTAAAGAAATATTAAAGACATTTGACATGGTATTTTTATTTCAGCTTAGTTATTTTAAGGCGTTGCCTTTTCTACTAGAAAAAATTTAAAACAAAACTGGGAATTTAAAATCTTTTTTTGAACAACTTTTTAAAAAGTTATACATTTTTGAACCTCAAAGAATTGAAGCTTTAAGATTTAATGATTTAATAATAATCAAAGTCGTACATATTTAATCTTATTTATTATGTAGTTTCCGAAAGTTTGTCTTTATATATTTTTTTAAATATGGCTGATAATGACTGAAACTGTAAAAGACATGTGAGATCTTAAGTTTTTACTTTAACTCAAACTAATTATTCATAAACTTGCGAGCTTTCAAGTTCAAGTAAAGCCTTACGACTATAAAAATATTTCACAGCACTCTGAAAACGAAATATTTGTAAAGCTGCTTGTTAAAATTTTATCAAAAAGATGTTGTCTCCTAATTTGATAAACTTTTGACAAGATTCAGTTGACCGCCAATTTGACAAAACTTTTACACATTTTAAGAACATCCTTTTGATAAACATTTCTTATTACGAAACTTTTTTCATAGTATCGGTAGTTGATCATAAGCTCACTTTTGCTGAAACATTCTTATAAGTGTCGGTTTTTAGCTGAGATTCTTTGCATAATCTTCCTTTAACTTCAAATAAATAAAATAATAAAAAAAATATTTAAATACGAGAAAGATAAGTCATTTACGGATAGTTAACCGATTACTGATTACTGATTTCAAGACCTTTCCAAAAAATCCAAATTTAATCAAATCGTTTAGTAGGCCCTCTAGAGTGGTTAAACTTTGATCCTTAAAAATTCAAGATTGCGATTTTTTTTTAGGTTTAGGTATTTTTGGACGAAATGTTCGCCTGGACCATCTCCAAAACATATCCAAAAACAAATGAACGAACTAGAGTTGCGGACCTATAATATTAATAAAAACACTGTGATGATTCCTTCCAAGATCGTAGTCGAAAAACCAAAAGGGAAAAGGAGTAAAAGAAAATAGCATTTGGTATTAGTGGATCAATTTTTATTTTGAACTACGTCCTAACAATTGCTGACAGTCGGAAGAATATCATTCTATTGAATTGTAGATCTGAGAATATAACATCAGTCATTAAAGATGACTCAAAATTGTCCAAAATATCTCCATGTTGCTGAGAAATCTATCTCTTTTGTGGCTTTTTTTATTTCATTGTTCTTAAAAGCTTCCTGATATGAAATGCGTTGAAAATTGACAAAATTGTTATGCTTGGTGATAAGTCAGGCTGTTAATTTTCACGCAGAAGAATCATTCTCGTGTTTAGTAATAGTATCCACCACCTAGAAAACAAGAAAAACATTGTGTCATGCATGAGTGCTTTCCTTTTACCATTTTTTCTAATACATCGCGGCATTTTATACCGCAGCCTCTTGCTTCTGGTTCACCAAGAAAAAAAAGAATAATAAAACAGATAATAATGCTTAGAGCTACGAAATATTAATAGTGTGTTGGGTGGTATTGAAGAAAGAAAAATTGCATATATGTTTTTCCCATTGTGTTTTTGTGAACGGTTATCTAAAATAAGAAAAAAATATTATGAATTGAGAAGAAAAAATACCCAGAAGTGTCAAGGTGAGTGGTATGGGAAGAAAATTCATTGAAAACTAATAAGTGATCTATTCATTTTTCTACCATTTTCTTGCGTGTGTATTCTGTTTGTGGTGTAGTGTGTTACCCCAAAAGATGCAATATATTACCTTCTTGTATTTTCCTTCAGCTAAATGTTAATTTTCTTCTTATTTTTTTCTATAAAAAATTTCTGTGTATGGCAATCTTAAAATAAGGAGATCTTTTCCATTATCTTTTATTCGCTATAATACATTTTTTTGTCATATTGATAAATTAAACATCAAAGAATGCATAAAATTTGAGGAAAAGATAAGGAAATGTGAAAGAAGTACATTTAGGATAGTTTAATTGAATTTAGAAGTACCACAGGTGGGAGAATAGGAAACGAGAAGAACCTAAAATTACGTGAGAGTATTGTGTGTTCTTTCAGGGATTAATTGAAGGCACCTCTCAGGCCGATCACTGATGTGGGATTCGTGTAAGAATTTCGATAGAAACCATCATTGGCTGTTCCTTGTTGGTAACCGTAGCCGACATTACGGTTTCCGCTATAGTCATTGCTATTATATCCATAATAACTCGAAAGTCCGCCGTTACCTTGAGGGATGTGGGTTTGAGTATTCTTTTGATTTACTATTTAAATAATTTGTAGAAAAAATATTTCTGTAAATACTGCGGAAAATGTAAAAATCTGAAGAAAGCGCATTGCATATCGTTCATATTGATCAGTAAAATTTACAAGGGCACAACCCTATAAGTTTATTTTCATTAGATTGTAGTTTAGATATTTAACTTTCTTTTCCCTTACTATAAAGAAAAGTGAGGGAAAGAAAAGTATTTTGTCTTCTTCTAATCATTCAGACTACTTAAAAATGAAATTTTAGTTTAAGAATGTGTTTTCATATTTTTACATTTTTTAATCTTAGAAATAATACTTAATAAAAATTATTAAATACCTCCATATCCTCCGTAACCGCCAAGACCGGAAACTCCGTATCCACTACCGTATCCGCCGTATCCTCCGTATCCTCCGTAACCTCCGTATCCGCCATAACCTCCATAACCGCCACCTAGGTAGTTGGTTCCATATCCGGTGTTGTATCCGCCATATCCTGGCCTATTCCATCCACCATAACCTCCGTATCCGCCGCCATAGCCGGAGTAGCCTCCATAATTGGGATATCCTCCATAACCTCCATAACCACCATACCCTCCATAACTAGGGTAGCCTCCGTATCCGGAATAGCCACCGTAGTAAGATCTAGGATATTTATTCGCCCAGCTTCCTAAGTCAAAAACTACAAATCGATGGAAGTCAGAAATTTGTTTAGGATTATGTTTTAAATTCCTTGAAAAATTAGAACATACTTTGACCACTTTCGGCTGGTTTCAAATCTTCAGTTTTAGCACTAACTTTCGTCTCTCCAGGGGTAGATTCTGCAGCAACAGCGAAAATGAACACAACGAGAAGCTAAAAAAAATAGTACAACTTGATCAAGTAAATGTGACAATCATATTCATAAAACATGATGAATTAAAATTTTCAGATGGGTAAAATGGATAAGGGTAAGGGCCTAGCCTACAAAACCTAGACAGACTTCAGTGCAGTTCTTGTTCTACAATGTCAATGATTCACGTTCGCATCCTTCTTAGGTTACTAAATTGGTGATATTCAATACACTTGATTTCAGAAACATAGAAATCATCCCTTTCTAGAATATCTAGAAAACTTGTTCATGAGAAGACCTAGTTATTCATATAGAACTAGGTCTTATTATACTACACTGAGAGAAATCCGAAAAAGTCAAAATAACATTCCGAAAATGTGAATTTTACCCTGAAGTATTGATCCGAAAACGGTGTAAATATTACCCTTTTTAGGTGTATTACGGGTTAAAGTTAACCTTCTTTCATGTTGATTTTACCCTTAAAAGGTGTAAAATTAACATTAAAAAATGTTGATATATTTTTACACTCAAAAAGTGTTAAAGTTATGCCGAAAAAAAGTTAATCGCAGCCTCTTTTTTTCTCAGTGTAGAATTATTATACATATTACATAATTATTATATTAAAACAGATCAATAGTAGCCTGTCGCCACACCTTTGGTATCCTATCATATGACTCGTCACAGGATACCAAAGGTGTAGCGTCAGGCTCACGTCGTGGCTATTCCAAAATCTGGCAAAAATCCAAATGATCCGAAAAGCTACTGGCCCATTTCTTTATTGTGTCACCTATAGGGGAAGTGCTTATAATTTTGGACAGTCTGCATATAAGAATCGATATCCTAAGTTTGAAGTGCCATATTTTCAATACTAATTGACTTTTCTTGTTACTCTCTTTTCAGAAGGATTGTTTAGAAACTTGGCAAGCTATTTATCATCTCATTTTTACTAAAATTAGTTTTAATACGTTTAAAAATGAATTGATATGTAGAGGTGAATTTGACTCTTATTTTGGACAACTTGGTTATTAATTTTTACAACTTGTCTGTAAATTTGGACAGATAATCCGCCTCAACAGGATGCCCATTGTTCTTCATTTTATGAACCAATCTTACCAAGTCCTCTTCCTGGTCATGTAAGGGAAACGTGGAATGTCACAAGAAGCCCAGAAACTTTCCATATCATTCATTAAAGTGAGTTGTCTTCGGTACTCCAAGTACGTGCGGATTCGCTCATTCCCTGCCCTTTCCGGGAGCCTTTCAAGGCATTTCTCGCTACATCTCTTTCGTAGAGATGATGCTCCTTTATTTCTCCATGCATTTGTCCAACCTAGTCATCACAAAAGCTAGAATTTCACGAAATTTCGTGAGAAAAACACCTGTCCAAAATAAGAATCATCACCTCACTGGTGAATGTCTTAAAAAATTTCCCATTTTTCACACGAAAAATATAATTCACAAGGCAAATCTCACTTCAGGTCAAATGTACAAATCATCAGTAACGTGAATCAACACAATATTCAATGAATATTCAATAATATCACTCAAAAACAACGAACAAACTTTGTTAGTACTTCACCAAAACTAAATAAGACTGAAGTAAGCCACGAAGTTCTGTCATATTTCTCGTAAGCAATTGCTCACACTGAATTTTCAACAAAGCAATTTCAACTCAAATCATATTCAAATTTTAACGTATTTAGTGTTAAAATATTCCAAAAAGAACAAATATTTAGATAGAATTCATTATTCATCGAATATTGGAATAAAAATCCATCATTTTAATCAATTTATTTTTAGTGTCCAATGTTATCCTCCAAGTGTCCAAAATAAGAAACTGGACAAAATTAGAAGCATTTCCCCTACAAGGTATTCTAAAGAATGCTTCTGAACAGAATAGCTCCTGCCATTAAGGATAAACTTATATCGGAACAATCAGGTTTCCGCTCTTGAAGATCTTATTCAAGTCAAGGAAGAAGGATCACTGTCGTAGCCTTGATAGCCTATGACACGGTAAATCACAGAATCGTTTTTTTTCCAAAATTTAATAAAAATTAGAAATTCAGCTACAGAATCGTAGATTTTTTATTGAGTTACATTGCGAAAAGTAGATGGAGATTGCAAAAAAACGGACTGGCACTAGGCAGTGTGCTGGCTCCAATGTTATACGGGCTTCAGACATAAGATTTAGTCATATGGCTTAACTGCTCTAATTTCTTATCAATCACGATTTTTCGGAAAAATTAAACTTAGGACTGAATTATTACAGATAAGTGATCTATAGGCTTATCAAAAAGCATTAAAATTGCTCGCTATTTAGGATTTTGAGACCTTCGGGAATAGGGCTAAGCAGGGGCCTCTCGACATTTCATTTTTCCATACGTTTTTGCATAGAGACACTGAAGACTATTGGCAAGTTTTTTCCTAAAGAGAATTGACTTATCAGTCTGATATATTTCGAAATCGTGCATTAAAAGCTATCTAAAAATACATATTTCATAATGTTCGCCGAAATAATACAAAAACTACAAGCAAATTTGTTTAAGTCGCGGTGCAATAGCTGCAAAATTTTTACAAGGAAAAATGAAAAATATCTTCACTTTTTATTAGGCTTGATAGGCCCCTGGGGCTAAGCCTCTAGTCTGAAGACCGCTTTATTCAATTTGTACATGAATGATCAGTCATAGCTACCTCCATCTCAATCATTCCTATACACATACGACCTGGCTTTAGCCGTACAGGGTACAATATTTAAAGATGTTGAAGCATAGCTTGAAATCTGCCTTACGGAACTTTCAAAGTTCAACAAAGAACAATGAGTTGACACGGCAGAAACCCAAAATTAAATGGGGTGTCCTGTAGGGACATTCTTTAACAGTATGACAATGTCATATGACAAATTTAAAATTTTTGAGAGGTAAAAATTCGGAAAAATAATTGAAAATACAATTAATATCAATTACTGAGAGCTTTAGAGAGTCCTTGGAATGGTCATTCGGTGCTAACTGGCCTTTAATATTATCATTTTCTCAAATTTACCATGAAAATTTGTCATATGACATTGTCATATCGTTGCAGAATTCCCCTACTGGATAGTGATATAACTTGTTACTGAGAGGGGGTATGGATCACCTCACTTATTTATTTATTTATCCAATGATCCCTTATTCCTATGGATTTAAGGATCACTGCGAAGGTGGAAATTTGATTGGGCCTTTACTGAAATCACGACTAAATTTTCATTTTTTTTAAAGAATGTATGAGAATTTCCTAAGACTATAGGGGGTTTGATTTATGAACCTAATAAGTGGGAGATTTTTTTTGCTATAGATGAAGAATCGATTTGGTTTGTTTGGTAGTCAGAAAAAAATCATATAACTTGGACATCATTTTTGTCCTCAAACCCACAAAGCCTTCCCCTATAATGAGCATATTTGTTTAGTACTCTACAACTTTGCTGAAGACAGTTTTCCCCTATCTCGATAACGTATAATTTCTGTAAGAAATTCTAAAATTAGGGCTCAAGATTTCCATAGAAGAGACTGGGGCAGAATTAGCCAGCAAATGAAATTTTTCATTGCGTATAATTTGTACAAAAAATGTTTGAACCAGGCTGAAAAATATTTTAATGAATAGGAAGGGTAGTTTTTTTTGTTTCCCCCCTTACCTGTCCCCCCGTACCAAGGTCTTAGGCCTTTAGGCCTATTTTGACCAGTATCCTGTGTAGAAAATCCTTTGAAAACCAAAAACGTCCACAAAAATATATACCAAAATCATCAATCTATAAAATTAAAATATCTCCCAAATACTGAGGAAAAACAATAAATATTTAAGACGGGAACCTTACACATTAATGGCCGTACTGAGGAAGGGTTGTGTTTACTTCGAATAAATAGTGGTTACCTCAATATTCCTTCTAAAGCAGGCTATAACATCCCACTGTCTAATATCATGTGTGGCTAATTCTACCCCGGTCTCCCCTATTTTTAATTTTTTATATTCCTTGCTAGAATCCCTTGAAACATTGCATGTTTAGAAAGGTTCATGAAAGCTATCTGTAATAATTTATAGACTCATTTTGTATTTATAGACTCAATTTCTTATATTTGGGAAATTATTTAATTTTTAGATTTATCAAATTTTGCCCCATACTCTTCTATACTTTTTTGCATTTTCTGAAAAAAAAAGAGAAAATGAAAAACTTTTATAATTATAGTTGCATATTCTTAAAAGGGAATTACCATGTGCTATTAATTTGTTAAATAAAATAAATTCAAATAGGGAGAGGCGAGGCTTCTTTAACACGATTTTTTCAATTAATTTTAAATTATTTTTTTTCAATTCATTTTTTTTTCAATTCGATTCTGAATTATATTTTAATGTAGCATCACTGCTCAATTTAGCCCCACCGTCCCTACCTCACTTTTTCATTACTTTTTACTAGTTAAATATTAGAAATTGAACTAATTCTCAACTTGTTAAACTCTGATGATACTTGAAAAATGAAGCACTCTTATATAGTTTTTTTTTGTAGCGAGAATTTTTTAATTTAAGAAAGAGCCGAGTAATTGGCAGAATTTTATTTTTCTTTAAAGTTATACTGAACATTATTTTTTTTTCCATTTTCCTCATTTCTTTTTCTTCAATTTTCCCTCGGTTTTAGTTTTAACCATTTCGATTTTTCACCGAGATATCTCTCAATTGACTTGGAAATTGATTACAGATTCAAGATCATTCTAGTGAAAAACAATGGTTTTCCCTAATCCGGATTTCAAGCATTATCGACTGGAGATGTGTATCTAATTTTCCATCTAACCATTTATTTTTTTTTAAATAAAATTATGCTTCAAGGATCCAAATCTTAACTTTCCCCGTCATCAAGAGATATCTTGAGACTTCCTGCGTAGCACAACACAAAAGACTTTAAATAGGTTCTCATTTTCACACTCGATAAATTTCATTTTGAGATCGACACTGAAAAAAGGTCGCACTTTTACTCTAAAATTTTTACTTTTAAATTGTAACGGAAAGTTCTTGTAAATGTTTTAGCGCACTTTCCTGAGTTTTGCATTTTGTAATGGAAAATGTCTTGAGATAACTTTAATGTAACATCCGTGTGTTAATTGGGAAGGGTTTATTTGTACAATATAAAATTAAACATCCGACAAAATAATTTACTCACACAGAAAACTTTTGTATTCAACATCTTGGGGAACTTTGAGGTCTTTCTTGTGTCTTGGGCGGAAATGAAGAATAAATCACAGAGAGTGAAACAAAACCGCACCAAATGAAATTAAAAAAAAAAACTGGCAAAAGTGTGTTACAATGTCACTAATTTTAATAATTATAAGAATTTTTGCCAAACTTGAGAATCACAAGAAATTTTCGCACTGTGTTTTGCGCTGGAGAGCCACGGAACGAATACGACAAATTCTCGGGGCGGCTGGTGATTTTATATAGGCGGGCGGCGATTCCAAACTGACTGTTTGCTAATTTTAAAAAGCCCATAAGTCGCACGATATCTGCCCAGCGTCACTCTTTTGTATGGGAAAAAAATAGGTGGTGGAAGTTAAAAGATACTTTTGTACAATTCAATGATTGTGCGAGTGATTTTTTCCTCCCGTATGCTTTTCGCGGTTTTCTGGTGACGGCATCTTCTCACCCAAGCACTCCTCATGGCGGGAAAAATCCACCTCAATGCCCGTAGTTATTTGATTTTGGTCATTTTCATATTCTATGTACAAGAAAATAAAAAGATCTTTGCCTGTGGTTGCTCTAAACTCACCGCCAAATTTTGCAATACATGTTCCCTTTCAGGTGTTCAACAGGTGAATTTAACACCTAAAACACCTTCCTCTGTTTTTTTTTCGTCCCAATTTTAACAAGACATTCCATTTTTAACAGTTTAAATTAAGAGAACTGATTTTTACACAGAAGATAAAGATGCTATCAGTAAAAGCTCGTTTTGAACCCGAAATTTTGAATTATAAATCCCGAAAACCCAAAATCCTTAACGGGCTGAAATTCCGAATGGGTCAAAATCCCTATACACCAAAATCCAGGACGTCAAAATCGAAAAAGGCAAATTCCCAAAAAGCCAAAATTCCGAAAGCCTAAGCCTCGTAAAGGTCAAAATGTCGAATGCTAAAAAATCTCGAATAGGCCGAAATCTCAAATTACCAAAATCTCGAAAGGGTCAAAATCCCGAAAAGCTAAAATCCAGAAAGTCAAAATCACGGACAACATAATGTAGTACAATTATGGATCCTCTATCTATTATTCATAAAAAAAATATTGTAGTGTTCTTGGAAAGTAATCTTATAAGGGGCGTGATCTATTAATTCTGTATTTTCAGACGCCGCCCACAATTAAATTTAAGTAAGAAGATTGTCGGTGGAATATTAACAGCATTCTTCATTGAACATTTTACAAAATTTAAAGATCTCAAAAAGAAAATTATCAATAATATCTCAAAAGCAATTTTTGAAATAAAAAAATAAACAGACAAAATGGAGAAATGAAATCATTGGCAAAATAAAAAAAGAAGTGTAACAAATATTAATTTTTTCTTAGCAAAACAAAATCTAAATTTAAAAAAAATGTGTTCAATTTATACAATTAGCATTAGATGAATGTAAAACGTTGTATCTGATTTTTACTAAAACTTACATGATCATTTAAAGCTCTTAATGAATGTTATTAGTTTATTATTATTTTTTACAAAACCCTTTTAATTGTAATCTAAAATACAAAACCAAAATTCAATATAGCCAAAAATTGGAATTTTAGTTTTAGAAGACAAAGCTTTTGCAGTTTTTGTTTTTTTTTTTAAATATAAATCATTTGTGCATAAAATTTGTTTTGAAAATAAGTACCAAGATTGAAAGTTTATTTTTATTTAGATTAATTATATATATGTTATGTTTTATATATATAACATCTTTTAGTATTAAGTTTTAATATTCTAACAAATTTACAATCCTATTTTTTTTTTAAATTTTCTTGTATTTTGGTTTATTCTTAAAATATTAAAAGATTTTAATGAAGAAAGATTATTTTAAGATTATTTTTAACGCACTGTTGATGTGAATATCGACATCTCAGAATATAAAACGAATAAGTAACCAATGATCAAATTTACAGGAGAGCTATTTCAAGCTGAAATTTTATTAAGTATACAGGATTTTAAAAATTTGAAACACCTATAACTTTGAGAATAATTAACCTTCCGCTATAATATTCACAGGGAAGGTAGAGGGTGTCAAAGAATAGGGGAGACTGGGGCAAAAAGTCACAAATTGAAAATTTGAAAATTCATCAATATCTTCCAAGATAAAAGAGATAGCGACTTAAATTTTTTCCCATAAATGGCCTCCATAGACCTTCTTCAAAGTCGTAAGTTTCTTAGAATTCGAACAAGGAATTCAGAAAATAAAAAATATTGAAATTTTTAGCCCTATTTTTGAAATGCTTTCCTTAAAACAGATATCAATTTTGACCTACTTATTTTCCAAAATTGATGCACTGGT
Source organism: Phlebotomus papatasi (assembly GCF_024763615.1). Taxonomy (NCBI): domain Eukaryota; kingdom Metazoa; phylum Arthropoda; class Insecta; order Diptera; family Psychodidae; genus Phlebotomus; species Phlebotomus papatasi. The sequence goes on from NC_077223.1 coordinate 92,561,303, forward strand.
AAATATTTCCTAAATAATTTGGATTCTTTGAATATGAAACCACTATCTATTTTAGAATTTTACAAAGATTCTTTTCTCTTTATTAAAAATGACCACTTGGGGTAAAAAGTAACAAAAGGTATGGATCAAAAAGTAGAAAAGACCGAAGCAATTTCTGATGTCTCACGGCGAGAAGAAACGACATTTCCACATCTCGACGCTTTTTGTTTGCATTGGTCAAACGATTAGCAGTTTCTTGTGTGTTTTTTTTTTTCTAAAATAGCTTGAAAAGTGCTTTTCTTGTTCAGATAGTGAAAACTGTGTTTTAAAAAGGTGTAGAGGAATAAATTTCCTATGAAAATATGTCACCTAGCTATTTTTTTTAATTTATGAAAGCCCGTAATTAAGCAAATCAAAATATGATAACATCCCATGCCTGATACTATTTGCCCCAGCATTTTTGAAAATGGTCACAAAATTACCTTTTAGAAAACAGCTCAATAAATGTATTTCCTTACAAAATAGAGGAAAACGACTTTTACAAGGTTGTAGAGCAGTAAATTTCCTATAAAACTGCACTAATTAGAAATTTCTGGAGCATAAGGGTAGCTTGTAAAAAAATAAAATATCCATTTTGTGACTTTTTGCCCCAGTCTACCCTACCCGAAACACGAAAAAGACGAATTTTGCAAAAAAAAATCGACACTGAATGGTAAAAATAAAAGGATCAAATTGATCCAAATTTGATCCTTTTGCAAACATTAATCAAAAATTAACATGTTCTATTATGATAAATGTGCATTCAGAGTTCGAAATTTGATCAATTTGATCAAGAATGTGTGATGGATACATGCAGAATGCAATCCTATATTCATATTAACCTACAAAATTTATTCCTACAGTAGATCTGTAAGGTGATCTTAACGGGTTAACAGAGCAATAAGCAATGTTTCAATATGTTACAGAATCCAAAGATAAATGGAGCTGATGAAAAAGAAATTCACACATTTTTTGGCATCATTATGCTCCTCTTTTCAATTACCACTCTACATTTCTTTTAACGCATTTCAAGGTGGTGCAAGGGTGTGATAGCAAAATCATTGCTCATCTACCACTATTGACAAATTCTGTACAAATATTAAAATCGATTTTTCATACATGTCTTTCACACATTCGCTGTACATAAACATATTATGTAATATTGACATAATATGGATGTAAGTAACAAATTTAATGTAATTCATGTGCAGAGTTTAAAAGTGGTAAAACGCAAACTGATAACAATGGGAAACTTGTCAATATGACCCCATGAGAGGCTTACAAATCCCATTCATATTCCGCGACCACTAATCAAATGAGACAGTGAGAAGGAGAATGAGGCGATTGAAAAACTTCTTCACAGAGAAAATTCGTTTACACACATGTTTTCCATCCAAAAGGGTTTCGAAGGTAACTTCTTCAATTGTTCCATGAGAGGCGAAACCTTGAGAAAATTGTGGATATCATGTCTTTTTCTATTAATTTTGCTTTTTAAAATAATTATCCATACACTTTTTTTGCGTGTGTGTCATGGTGAAATTTTAGTTGGAATAGAATAAAACGCATTTTAATAAGCCTCTAAAAATGATAGAAGCTGCGATTGTTAGTTGCATTATTATATGAATTATTTTGAAGAAATACAAAGTGATATTTATGTATATAATTTAATACTGAAAACTATGCTTAATTTATCAAGTTGCAGATTTTTAATAATTAATGGTATTTTCAGAAAAAGGAAACTTTACAACTTCAAATAATTTTTGCACGGATCGAATTGTAATGAGAGAAACGATAAACAATTTATGTTTCACTTGATAGACCTGGGGTGGAATGATAACTTTTCGACACTATCGAATCGATAGTATCGATAAATCTATGTCTGTTAGATTAAGCGAATGTCGACTTTTTGCGCAGTGCCGAGCCATTCATTGTGACATTCTTAAAAGAATGTGGCTGTTGATAAATATCTGTATTAGTCACAGGAAGTACAGCTATCGTTTAAATATTTCAGAATCGTCAGTCGATAGTATCGAAAATAAGTCTTCATGTCACCCCTGGAGGGAAATTCTGTAACGTTCTGGCAATGCCATATGACAAATTGGGTTCGAACTTTAGGAGAGCTTTAGGAGAAAATGCGATTCTGTAGCCGTGACATTGCCATTTCAGCTCACGTGGCATTGTCAGAAGTCACATATTTGAGATTTCTAGCAATTCAAATGACAATAAATTTTGTTGAACAAATCAACCAAGACGTACTGTATTTTCATAAAATCATCAAGTAAAGGGAATTCATTAAAAAATCAATGAATTGCACTTTCGAACTCATATGATATGACAAAAAAAGCTCGATTGGCATTGTCAGGTTTCGAACTCACGCGTGATAATGCCACGAAAATTACAGAATTCCCCTACTGGAGTGATATGATAACTTATTTTCGATACTATCGACTGTCGATTCTGCAAAATTTAAACGATAGCAGGACTTTCTGTAACTAATATAGATATTTATCAACAGTCACATTCTTTTGAAATTGCTATAATGCATGGCCGAACAATGCGTAGAAAGTCGACTCCTTTAATCTAACAGATATAGATTTATCGATACTATCGACTGTCGATTCTGAAAAATTTAAACGATAGCTGTACTTCCTATAACTAATACAGATATATTACTCAACAGCCACATTCTTTTAAGAATTTCACAATGAATAGCCCAATAATGCGTAAAAGGTCGACCATCACTTAATCTAAAGGCCTTTACACATTGGGAACAATTTTCGTCAAAAATTGCATTTTTGACAGAATTTTGACGTTTCTGTCTACAGCACTGCAGCCAATTTCCTTCAAAAAAGCAATTTTTCACGAAAATTGTTCTCAATGTGTAGACACCTTAACTGATATAGATTTATCGATACTATCGATTCGATAGTGTCGAAAAGTTATCATTCCACTCCTGTTCTTATTTTCTTAAGCGTTACAAGAAATTCAATTTAGTTCAATTCAATTTGAGTACCAAAGAGAGGGATAGTCATTAAAATGTTTGAGAAAGAATGACTTGTGAATTTCGACTTGATGAAATTTTCCTGATCTGTTGGTCCTGGTACACCTTTTGGATTGAGAAAATTTCATGAGATCTAAATTCAAATCCTTTTCCTCTACAAATTGTTTGCGTAAGTATATCTTACTCTTTCGCACTCTTGTTCTTCTTTTGAACATCACACCAAAATCAATTTAGTTTAATCTAATTTTGAATGGAACAAAGTGAGATAGAGTTATGCAAAATGTTTAAGAGAGAAAAGCATGTGAATTTTAAGTTCACGACATTTTCTTGATCTAAAAGGTGTGCCAGAGACATAAAAAGTCCGTCGGAAGCATTAAAATAACGGAAATTAAATTTGGGAAAAGGAAAATGAAGGGTTTTTTCGCTTTTAACTGCAACGCACATTTTGATAAATTTTTATAAAATCTAATATTATTAGTTAAAATTTAATATCTTTATTCATCAAAATTGAACTTTTTTCTAACTAAATTAAATTTTATTTTGCCCAAATGTTATTTGGAGTTATAAAATCATTCAAGAAACTAAATCTCTAATGAATCTGTTGTTACCAAAGCCTTTTAGAAACTTTTTATTCAGCTTAACTGCTGTTCTTGATTTAACTCTTTCGCGTCCCACTTTTATTCAGCAGATGAATTCATGCAAAATTGAGTTTTTCTTAATGCTTTATGATCAAATATAATAGTTGAGAGAGAAAAAAATTTTCCATTGCGTGAAAACTCGGAAAAACCCCGGGTCATATATGACCCTGTTGTCCTCAAGGGAAGTGTATTTACCATTTTCAAAATCTATATCACGGGCTTTTTAAGAGTTTTTTTTTGCTTGAAGTTACTAATTTGGCCAAAAACATGGCAAACTGGATTGTTTTGATGAACACTGTACTCCTGGTGTTCAAGGAATCTTCCTGTGTAATCCTTTGAACAATCTCTGTCACAATATTTTGAGTGGTATTTGGCAAAAATAAACTTATCCACATATTTATTCACACACAATACAATTGCACAATATGAGACGCTTGCAGAATACTCTAAAATATTGCAAAATATGTTATAATTCATCAGATATAAGATGAAATGTCCAGGAGCAAGATGTCCCACCTGCATTTCACAAAGAAAAACAATGTCCCAACTACATTTCGCTGCAGGTTTGGGACGAAAACACTGTTACCCTTGGGGACTATAGGGTCATATATGACCCGGAAAATTCTACACGCTTTTCTGGAAAATTGAAAGTAATTTATTATATCAAAATATGCAATATACAATCTTTGGATATTCTATTTTGTATTTCTAAAGAACTTTTTGCTGAAAAAAATAAATGAATATAAAAAATGTTGAAAAAGAAAAGTCATTTCACAAAGTTCGAAATTCGTGATTTTTGATCTCAAATATTTTCTTTTCCTGAATACCTGGAGTCTTGAGAAAATTAGCCAAGAATCTTACATCCTTCTATTATGATGTCGTGCACAAACCGATAGATTTCAATTAATGTAAATAGTCAAAAGAAATTGTTTTTTCCCCGGGTCATATATGACCCTAATGACGCGAAAGAGTTAACTAAACCATGAATTCTTATCATAATCTTGTCAATTTTGTTAATTTTGCCATTTGCATGCCTCTTATTCTCTATTATTCCCATATTCAATCAATTGCTACAAGTGACGAAGAAAAAAAGGCAAATAAATTAGCGAATGGATTCAAAAATATTTTTCCAGTATTTTTCTTCAAGTGTCTAGCAATAATAAATTCGTGAATATCAGGAAGAATAGAGCTTCTTGTTCTCCATCAATTTCTGTTAGTGTTTCATGTGTCCTTTTCATTTTAGCACATTTTAAATTTACAAGAAGAAATTCATTTCTGTCTCAGCAAATGAAATCACTGTTCAACCGCTCCTATAAATTCATTGAACCTCTACTAAATATTCTGCCATTATTGAGATACACGACAAATTTTACAAGAAAATTGTTATGTAAAAATTTTAGCACGACAGTTTATGAACTATGTAAAATTTTCTCACACATTGAGATTTTTTTTTTATTTTGCATTTATAGATAAAGTGACTTAAGATATCTCAGGTTAGTGTAATGTATGTGAAAATGAAATTGGTGTCGTTGACTGAATTGTAGGTGTTTCATTGTCAATTTCAACAACACAATTTACTCTCTTAATTGCTTTTAATAAGAATTCACTGTCGCCTTAGCTCTTTTTGCAACTTTTACACGTGATTGCACATTTCAAATTAAAGAATTTTCATTGAGGCGCCCAAAACTCAGACATGCAGATTGCAATAATGCAAACAATCAAAGAAATTCTGAATTTCCCATTGTCTTTCGTTATTTGATGTTAATTTGTCTAATGTCAAATCCTCATATCAAAGAGGCGTTAAAAGATATATTTTCTTGTTACTTTTTGAGGAGGTGAGTGCAATTGCTATAGTAATTGAGATATTTATGGAAATTTGATTCTAAAATTGAATAATTTTGAAACATTTGTTCTGGGACTTTTTAAGGTAGGAAGAGTTTATTATTAATGATCGTATTTGTTCTACATTGTGTATATTGATAATAACGGAACTGCACTTTTCAAATAATCAAAAAAATTTTGAATTGTTACAGAATTATGGTGCTATTCCAATGAAAAAGAAACATGTTTTTTTTTAGAACTTTTCTGATGTTGTTCTGCTTTATCGACTTTCTTGTATTGGTTTCTGTTACGGCTGTTTAGTAGTTTTAGAACACGTCGAGGACTAGGGAGAACAGTCGAGACAGGAACCAAACAGTAAAGTGCTAGAAACATGTTCCAAAATCACTATTAGGAAGTGGGTCACTTTAAAATTGAGACGCTATTGAAATAGTTTTTTTTTTACTTATTTCAAATGGAACAGTACCTTATCACAATATAATTTAGCTCCACAAATTGGGAAACTAAATTGCATTATGACAAGACTCAGTTCCATTAAAAAAAAGCCAAGAAGACTTTTCCTTGAAGAAAAATAAGGAAATTGATCAAAAATTGAATGGAAATATTCTTTATGAATCTCAAAAAACTTTTTGAAAGTTTTGGAGCTTCACAGATGGTGAGAGAAATCCGAAAAAGGTAAAATAACATTCCGGAAATGTTAATTCTACCCTGTATTATTGATCCGAAATCGGTGTAAATATTATGCTTTTTAAGTGTATTATGGGTTAAAGTTACCCCTTTTCATGTCAATTTTACATTTAAAAAGGTGTAAAATTAACATTAAAAAATGTTGATATATTTTTACACCTAAAAAGTGTTATTACGAGGAAAAAAAGTTAATCGCACCCTCTTTTTTTCTCAATGTTGATGTGGAAAACTCTAGCCAGAGATTCCTTACAAGCTCTTCCAAGACGGAATTGTAGCTTTCTTTGAGAAAAGTTGATCAAAAATTACCCGACAGTTCTCTTAAAAGCCTATTTAGAAATAAAGAAAGAAGAGATCAAATTTTAAAAGTGCCCCAATTCAAAGCTGCACCACTTTCCCCTACTAAGTTAAAAATGTAAATTTAATGTATTATCAGCATTTAACTAAATACTTTATCTTAAAAAATATTTTATTCCAATCGCTTTTCCTGATTGGCTAAAGCTTTGAATACTTTGAATACTTTTAAATACCGACTTGGAGAAAATGATGGGAGGCAATCATTTTATGATATACTATTAAATATTTAATGAGATATGTAAAGATAACACTTAAGGGCTTATATGGTTCACAATTTAAAAATAAAATATATTTACTCATTTACTTATTTATTTATTTATATTTGTAAATAGGTAATCGGAATGAAATAGCATTTAGAAATTTCTGTCGCTATGTTCGGTTAGTTTAAACGTCGACTTTAAGTTTGTTTTCTTAAATTAACTACTTTCTATTAACTTCGATTATTGAAATATAATTTTTGCTTTTGGAAATAAAAAAAACTAAATATTCAAAAGCTAGCGCCTTCAAAGACAGACATTTTCCTTACTCAATTTTTGAAACAGATAGTCAAGATTTCTCGAATAGGGTAAAGTAGTACAAGTTGGACAGGGCTTTTTTTCTTGATAAATTTAGTACTTCATTTTTATTTGTATATTTTTAATGCTTTAGTTTTTTAATTTGGTTCCTTGTGCTTAAAAAATATTTAGTAGGGGAAAGTACTCTCCCTTCGAATGTTCATGGCTTCGAATAATTTTTATTTATTTATTTTTATTTATTTATTAAAGAAACCATACAATAGACTTCTAAGTCCCTCACGTACAGTTACAAACAAGAACAAAAAGAGAAAAAAAAACAAAAGAGAAAGAAAAGTTACAACAAGATTAGAAGAGATAAAAAAAAAATCTTAGACTTCCCGACCCAAGTAAAAAGACCGCAGAGAGAGTTCAGACGTTCTGGAAGCAGGTGGAATCGAGTTGTAAATGTAAATCCCGTGCACAAAAAGAGTTCGTTGAAAACTGGCACTTCGCGATCTTGGCACCATGAAACACCGACACCTGGCAGATGCCCCCCAACTTAGCAGACAGAAGAGGTAGGACGGAGTCGAGGTCAGAGAAAGGCGTAGGATAAAGAGCATAGCTCTAAATTCAAGATACTGAGGCAGGTCACACCCCACAACAGACCGAGATACAGGGGAGACATGGTCACCCCGCTTCAGATTGTAAATAAATCGTAGGCAGTCATTGTAGGAGACTTTAAGCTTACGAATAGACTCAGCATCAGATTGAAAAAATAACTCACAGCCATAAGTGAAATGCGGCATAATGAGAGACCGGACAAGCAAAAGCCGAGTGTCGGTAGGAATAAGATCCCTATGCCGCCGCAGGGAGTACAAAGAAAAGCCAACTCTATGGCATACTTGAGACACGTGATCCGACCAAGTCAGATCCCCATTTATGATCACACCCAGGTCCCTGACCGATTGGCTATATGGAATGGGAGTGCCTCCAATACTCAATACTGGCAGCGGAATCCCAATGTCTCTCTTCGAAATAACAATGGCCTGGGATTTGCCAGGGTTAAGTGCCAAGCCATTCTCTATAGACCAAGCCCAAATTCTATCAAGCTCAGCATTCAGACGAAGAAAAACAGAATGAGGAGTAGAAAATTTGCCGTAGTCATATATTTGTAAATCATCTGCATAAAGGTGGTAATGAGAAGAAACAAGAACTTCAGGCAAGTCATTAATAAAGATTGAGAATAGTAAAGGTCCTAGAATCGAACCTTGACCAATACCTCGAGCAAGAGTCTTAATAGAGGAGGTTTGCCCATTGAACTTAACTCTCTGCTTACGCTCATGAAAGTATGAACATACCAAAGAGATGGCAGATGAGCAAAATCCGTAATGGTTTGACAACTTCCATAACAATCGACCATGAGGTAAGCTGTCGAATGCTTTGCTGAAGTCCAAAAGAACTAGGACTGCAAACTGTGAGTTGTCCAAGGCCTGAGAAATATCATGGACAACCCGAAGAAGGGCGCTCACAGTGCCATGTCCCCTACGGAACCCGGACTGAAACTCACAGAAAAGACTCCGAGAATTAAAGTATTCCGTGATCTGAGCAGACAGGAGGGATTCAAAGACTTTAGAGAGCACAGGTAATAAAGATATCGGACGAAAGTCCGAGCCAGTAAGAGGATTAGCAACTTTTGCTATTGGGATTACCAGAGCAGTTTTCCAGTTTTCGGGATAGATTGACGTGGTAATAATCTGATTGAAAAGATCAGTGATAAGCTCCTGAATTAAGGGAAGGAGTTGTTTAAGAAAAGATGCCGGAACGCCATCTATTCCAGGGGCATTAGAACCAAGTCTAGAGAATGCAGCCGTGACCTCTGTCACAGTTAGGTGACGGAAGAAGAACCCATTGCAGAAAAGCGCAGGAAGGAATGTACCCGTGTCATCTTGGGACACACTGCTAATGGACGCGAAATGAAGATTAAGCTCTTCAGGCGAAAACAGGTGATCAGGATTAGAAGTGACCGTGGGGCTCACACCCAATTGCCTAATGTTCCTCCACAGGGTTCTCGGAGGCAGATTTGGGTCCAAGTGTTTGCAAAAGTATTGTTTTTTCTCCCTCCTGATGAGATACTTAGCTTGCCTCCGAAGTCTCAAAAAATTAGCGCGAGATATCTCGCAGCCTGTTCTACGCCATCTAGAATAGGCCCGATCTCTGCATTTTAACATGTTAAGAATTTTCAGGTTGAACCAAGGATTGACTGGATTGCGAAGCACAACCCTTCGAGTGGGAACCACCTCCCTGATCAGACAATCAAGGAAATGGGATAGCACCTCAGACCTTACAGAGGGACAGGAATGAAGATCAAGATCCCTCCAAGGTACTGCACAGGCTCCACGAAAAAGACTTTCAGGAGTCACAGCACGAAAATTTGGTAAAGAAACAATAGTAACTGGAGGTTTCGGTATTTTATAATTATAAGCCCCTAGAATGAGATCATGATCAGAGATCCCCGGAATGGGATGAGTAAGTGCGCGTAAAATCCGTGGAAAGTCATTTGTGGGCACCAGCATATGATCAAGAAAAGAAGCACCTCTGGTTGCTCCAAAATCGACGAAAGAAAAATTATGCCGAAAGAGTAGATCTCTGTAATTTCTTGCGATGGAAACATCGGAGCAGAGATCAATATTGAAATCTCCTAGGATCAGTGGATTATCAAAGCTCAGTGCAAGATTTAAGATCGACTCCACCTCACAGACGCTCTGCACAGGAGGAGGATTATAAACTGAAAATACCGACAATGCAATTTGCCCCATGAGTACCTTAACACCCAGAAACTCCAGGCGGCCAATCGGAAAAGAGCTAAATAATGTGAATTTTCGGAAAAGAGCTAATAATGTGAATTTTCTTTTATTTTCCTTAAGAAAATTACACATTTCTATTAAATATTAGTTAGATTATTATCAATTATTGATAATTCTGTGATAATTTAGTGTAAATCTTTTACGAAAAACAAATGAAATTCACTCGAAGGCATGAACGTTCGAAGGGAGAGTACTTTCCCCTACTGTATTTATCAAGAAAAAATCCTTGTCCAACTTGCACCGGCGAGTTGTTCAACTTGTAACACTATGTCGAACTTGTATCACTTTACCCTACTAGAAAAAAATGGACCGATTTCATTAACCTTTCACTCAATTCTCCTTGAAGGTATTGCTTAGAAATTAAATTGAAGATTAATTATTTATTGACCACCGTTTATAAAATACAAAGAGAAAAGTAGTGGAAAATACATAGAAAATGTATTTTTTGTTTAAAATTTTCTCAAAAATCGAAATGATATTTTTCATTAATTCTTTGTTCAAGTACAAGTTTTGTTCTAGTCAGGGAAGGGGGTCGGTTTGCTATACTTTCAATCGAAAAAATATAAAAAATACACTTGGAGACCCACATTACCCTTCAATAAATAACATTTTTTCTGTTTTCAAATAAATTTTGAGTAATTTCATAAAACGCATTACAATATTGCAATATTTAATAGTATTTTTTTAAAGGCAGAGGCGAATTGCAAAGCAAAATTGCACGAAAATATTATATTTTCAAAAATGCCATATTTTTTATATCATAATTTGGAAATTTTGGAATCCAAAAATTTTCTTTTTTCAAAATATAATTTCAGTAACAAAAAGAAAATTCGAAGCTTAAGGAACTTCTTGCGGAGGTTTATCAATTTCCTTTAACTAGAATTCACAATTTTAAACGTTTTATTCATGATTCCTTTTCTTCAAGTATCAAGCATGGTTAAATTTTTGGTTTTTTTTTTTAATTTTTGTTATAAATGAATTTAAATTACGAGGGGAAAACGCACTATCTTCGGACGACTCAAGCTTCGGACAACTCATTTTTTCTCTATGTTCTTAATTAATTTGATCTTTGGTTCTTTCCAGAAAATTTAAGTCACTCGACATAGGTAATAAAATAGTAAGTAATTTTTTAATGCAAAGTATTTTTCAAAATTACTTTTTTCAAAGTATTTTTCAAAAATACTACAAGGACTATTACATAATTTTTTAAAAAACGTAATCAAAATAAACATGAACATACTACTTATTAGTTTTAGTATAATTCTATTGGCGTATCCGTTTTCTTTGCAATTTTATGAATACTTTATTTAAAGTTAATCTGTTAATTTTTTTCAACATGTGGACAAATTTGAGTATAAATTGTATGTAATTCCAAAATTAGTGAGCAATGTGAATGAATAAGGAGCTTTGACACCACTTTATAGTTCTATTGACACTCTATAATTTGTAAATTTTATTTTGAAATAATGGGCTGTGTTTAAGAAATTTTAGTTTTTCAAAAGAAATCACGAGTGGACCTCTGACCCAGACAGACAATTTATTAGTTAAACTTGTTAAAAAAATAAAGATAATTTTGATTCAATGATAAAACTTTTATTGCTAAATCTACCGAATTGCACGTGATGCTTCAAAGAAAGAGCTTTAAAATGCTTGACGAAATTTTTAAGAAATCTCTGTCCCTACTTGTACGTTTGAAGGTCAAGTTTTGACTACATTATTCTAATTGTCGGAATGATTTCAACGAAATTTGAGACAAAATCTGAATGAAGTGCGGTCACAATTAAACCATGTTAATGCGTAATTTTAGCCCAAAACGAGATACACCTCACGTAGTGATGTAATCACATTTAGGGTCATTACCATGTCTTTCTGTTGGATAGCATTTTATGGATGTTGGTCAGCGATTTGCTCCTAGATAATCTCCTTAATATCTCTGCCAGTCTGCCGAAAGAGTAAATTTTGCCTTGTTATTGGCATACAAATGGGCAATATTTAAATTTGTCTCAGCGCAATGTGTTAAAGTGGTTAAAGTAAATTTTCTGTGAGTCACCATCCAGGTGAAATCTATTTCACTCTCTCATGAGACTCTTTGCGACCTTGACACTCATATAGTAAAAATTCTAAATTGTTCCAATAGTTAGTATGTGATACAATTTTTATATCATGTCACAGTTTTTTTTAATAGTTGTAGGATTCTTTTATTGCAATTTCATACAAGTTGAAATGTTCTTCCGCTACAGAAAATGTCTAGGCATAATTTACCTGTTTGAATGCATTTTTTTTTTCAATTTTACTTGTAATTATTTTTATTATTTTAAATGGCGTGATACAAATATGTACCCCAGAATATCCATGAACTTTTCCATTTTGAGATAAATGTTTGGGAAATCTCAATGGTTTTATTTCAATCCTTGAGTATGTCAAATGTAATTAAGTGTAATAAATTTACTGAATAATATGAATCACAATATTATTTGAAGAAAATCACACCCTAATTCTTTATCAAAACAATTTATCCATATGTGTTTCAAACACATTTAATTTGTTGTCAAAGAAAAACTGCGAAAAATCAGACATTTCATGCGTAAATTGCAAGGTGGGCTAACAAAGAACTTCATGCATGATGATCTCTTGTCTCTATCCAAATAATTATGGTTTTTTTCAATAATAAAATTATAATGTTTTGTTATTTTCACACCTTTTTGACCTCTTCCTGGCACTCACCCTACCTTAATTAATTAGTTTTCTCAGATTACTCAAAAAAAATTTCCGCCAATTTTCTTTGAATGCGTTATTGGCAATGAAATTTTTACTCAAGTATATTTTACGATGCTATTTGAAAACAATGCTCCAAGTTTGTTGTTCCTTTTGATTCATCTTGTGAATGGGAAGATAGTTTGAATGAATAAAAATATGCAACAATTCCTTAGTGAATTATTCTTTGAAAAATTCTGCGAGAGATATAGTTTGGAGTCATTTATCAAATTCTGGGTGACGGGAGATGCTTATCATAGAATTCAGGAAAAGGAACCATTCTTTAGCTTGATGAATAATAGACTAAGGCCAAACTAGTTATCATGTATTCTAATAATAATTTCATTAACATTTACTTAAGAAAATAAATAAATTTTAGAATTTTCATGACAGAGAACTTAGTCTTAAATGAATATTGATTATATGTCTTGCTAATCCGAGTCCTGCGGTAGGAAGATGATAACTTTTCCATTATCGCATCGATAATATTGATGAATCTTATATCTGCTTGATTTAATAGGAGACATGACTGTTTTATGTTTTATATATCAAATGTCTTAACCGTATTAACATGTACGGGAAAGTTGGACAATGGACAGTTCACATACCTAATTTTTTTGCAGACTAAAATTTGCCAAATAAGTAAGTCTACCTATAGCTTTTTTCATACATTATTTTATTAACATAAAACTTTAGGTTTTCGAAAGTAATTAATGAGAAATTAAATCTCAAAAAATATTTTTCATATTTAGGAAGGATCCTAAACGTCGTAATGACTAAATTTTTCCTATTTCTCTCAATAAATGTGACTCATCGCACACATATTTTAAAAACTAGGGGAAATTACCCCGTTTTTAAAATATGAAAAAATAAACAGAGGAAAAATTCAGTCATTACGAAGCTCGAAATCGTTCGAAACATGGGCACTTTCCCCTACATATTTATTTTTTCTTTTAATTCTTTTATGGGCAAGTTCTATAATTATGGTGGAATCGTCTTGTCTCATAGTTCGTTCTCAAACTTACACTTTTTAAAGAAATTTGTATACACTAAGTGAGTTTTTCGTACATATTTTTAGCGAGGTCTTTGAAAAAAAAAAGAACATTTGTGGTCAATATTTCGCTGAATGAAATGATCTACGCAAAATCTCTTGGTGAATAAAAAATTGGTAATAGTTCCGGCACACCCTTTAAATCAAGAAAATTTCATGAAGTCGAAATTGGAATCCCCCTCTTTCTCAATCTAAATCGGATTTGGAGTGCGAAGAATGAGATAGACATATTGTAAAGAGTGTGAGAAGGAAAGGGACATGAATTTTGATTTCTTGAAATTTTCCTGGTCTAAAAGGTGTGCCGGAGCCATAACACTGTGAGAGAAATCCGAAAAAGTTAAAATAACATTTCGGAAATGATAATTTTACCCTGCAGTATTAATCCAAAATCGGTGTAAATATTACCATTTTCAGGTGTATTAGGGGTTAGAGTTACCCTTTTTTAATGTTAGTTTTACCCTTAAATGGGTGTAAAATTAACATTAAAAAATGTTGATATGTTTTTACACCTTAAAAGTGTTAAAATTCTGAGGAAAAAAGTTAATCCCACCCTCTTTTTTTCTCTCAGTGAAGTAATAAAAATCTTATTTGGTCTGTAAAGTCTTATCAGTAAAGATAGAAATAAAAAGACAAATTACATTTTCTCAGAAAGAATTAAATTTTCACAGTAAAAAGATCTATTTAGGCTTCGGTACACCTTTCAGAACGGGGAAATATCGTGTAATCGAAATTCACATCCCTTTCTTTCTTACACGTTTTGCATATGTCTATTTCATTCCTTCGTACTCTCAATTCGATTGAGCTAAATTGAATTTGTTGTGCAATTTAAAAGGAAAAGAAGAATATAAAAGTATGAGATAAACATGTGAAAAGCGTGTGAGATAAATGGGAATTCAGGGGATTCGAATTTCACTTAGATGAAATTTTCCTGATCTAAAACTTCAGAACTTAAACTAAAACTTCATGAAGTCAAAATTCACATCCTTTCCATTCACAAACGTTTTGCATTTTTACATATGACTATCGCACTCTTACCCTTCTTTTTCTTTTAAACATCTCAACAAATTCAACTCACAGTGTTTGAGAAAGAAAAGGGGTGTGAATATTGATTTCATGAAATTCTCTTGATCTAAAAGGTGTGCTGGAAGCATAAAAATACAGAAGATTCGAATCGATTTTTCTTATTGATCGATTTTTTTGGGGTTCATATTGAATTTCTACTGCTCCACTTCGATTTAGTAACTGAGTATAATTCAATTTTTTCCTGATAAAATTAAAACAATTTTAAATGGCCCCGACATAGATTTTAGATCAGGAAAATTTTATGAAATCGAAATTTACATTCTCGTCTTTCTCAAGTATTTTGTACATTTATTCCACACGTTCGAACTCAAAAATAGATATAACCAAACCGAATGCTCTTCTCTTTTCGAATATCACAATAATTTCGATTTAGTTTAACACTAAACCTACCGACTGTTTTTAGTCGTTTTTCGGTCAAATGAAAAACCGCGGTAGAGTAGGATATTTAACAAATTTGTCTTGGAAAAGAGCAAAAAACTAAAATCCAAACACTGGAAAATATATTACATGCAAATTTTAAGAAATTGATAAAGTTTGATAGTGACATTGTACTGTTTAAATATGTGTTAATTTTAAACCGGTCAATTTGACCTGGTTTTGGTAGGTTTAATATTAATCAGGGGCATCTCGACATTTCATTTTTCCATAAGTTTTTGCAGAGACACTAGAGGACTATTGGCAAGTTTTTTTCTAAAGAGAATTGACTTATCAGTCTGATATATTTCGAAATCGTGCATTAAAAGCTATCTAAAAATACATATTTCATAATGTTCGCCAAAATTATACAAGAACTACGAGCAAATTTGTTTAAGTCGCGGTGCAATAGCTGCAAAATTTTTACAAGGAAAAGTGAAAAACAGCTTCACTTTTTATTATCATCGATGGGCCCCTAGTTTAATCTAATTTTGAGTGCGAGAAAATTAGATAAAGTTGCTGGAAGCATTATTGACTAAATAATTTGTCTTTTTATCATTATTTAAATTTAATTTTTCTAATTATTTTTTTTTAAATAAAATCTTCCCATTCGCTGCAGGTGTTTGCAACTACAAGTGTAATAAATATATAAGAAAATATCTCATAAGTGCTAGGAGGAACTGGGGTCCTACCGAAAATGGGGTAGCACCGAACACTGATTTTTATATCTCAACTATTTGGATTATGATGAATATTTCTTCAGAGGACAAGCATTCCTATAGTAATCTGTGAATTCATACAGGTCTTGTTCTCAAGTACCAAGTCCTGGGTAGTTGCATTGTTTGGTGCTACCCCGTGTTCGGTGGGGCCCCAGTTTCCCCTATATGATTTCTTGTATACATAATAATGGATTGTTTTCTTAGTTAATTGAAGCTTTATGTTTCCAGAACTTTTCATTTGATGAGGATCTGTCTTTGAAACATGAGAGTGAATCATTTTCTTATTTGACTCTCTTACAAGAAAGGCTACATGAAAATTTCGTGAGAATAAGTCAATTTCTTGGATTTTTTCTCTATTTCTCCGTGTTTTATTTAATTTTATGCAATTCAATGAATATAAATAAATTTAATAAAAAAAAGACCAATGCAATGTGCCATTCTTGCTCAATGTTCAATGTTCTTGTATTTAAAAAATTACTACAACACAATATGAGTGAAAAATAATGTTTTTATGGGTAAATAATTTTTGGTAGACATTACAAAAATGGGAAGAACCAGAAGAATTATACACGAAAATAATATTAAAATAATTAAGCATGGTCCTACCGTTACAATTTCAAATTTGAGAACAGTTTCAATGGTGTATGTTTCGGAATTCTCTTTTCGGATTCCGGACACTTTGACACCGATCGCAGTGCCCCTGTGGTCAATTGAGTGAATTTGTTAAATTGTTAGTGTCGGGAATTTGCAGTTTTCACTCTATTTCGCCCATAAAATTGTAGAATTTGTGCTAAATTTCAATGTAATTTCCTCCATTGTTATCTAAATACATCCAGTGATACCCCAGAATTACCATCTGATGAGTGATAAGAGGTGAGCAGGCTGTTTTTCCTGCCTATTTTCAATGTGCACAATGTCATTCAACTTTTGCTATTAGTGCTGTTGGGGGCCCAAATGTGTCCGTCCAACTTTCTATTTGAGATTCTGTCTCACTATTTCACCTTCGTTGCACCGTACCGCGAGGTAGATGGAGAAAAATGAGCCGTGGCGTGAGTACGGGAAGAGAAAAAGAGCATGTAATTCATGGCGGTGGATAGTTCCGATTAGACCAGACGGATTGTTAGGTGGGCAGCAGAAATAATAATGGTTCTATCACAATATTAGATGCTTTTTCGTTGTCGTGTTCGTGTTGACAGTTGCCTACTTTGGTAAAAAGAATTAATTTATTTTTTAGATGACTGCTCACAAGGTCGATCATGTAATAGCAATAAAGTAATTGTCCAAGTCGTAAAAAGATACCAAGTATCAAAAGATTCCCTTTGTGTGCGGATCACGTAGTTCTTGTGATTGAGAAAATGAATTAAAAAAATAATGGAATTAAAATAATTATTTTAGAAATCGTCACTTTAAATTATAAATTTTCTTATTCCATTAAAATCATTAAAACCTTACCCAATAATTCATTTGAAAGGTCAGTGATAAACCTGTAACAGCTTATGGAAAGAGTGATTCTTGTGAGGGAAATCCGGTCTGTGTACGAAATCGGATGAAGTTTATGCCCAACGCACAATAACTTTTGTTTGTCAACATGATTTCAAAATTTTCTATGAGAGAGAGGGAGATGACTAGATCTCTGTTCTGTTTTGCTTACAAAACAAAAGTTATTGTGTGTTGGGCATTATAGTAAAGTAAATTAAACTTGTATAAAACGGGTTTTGCTAAGATGAAAAAAAGTAATGTTAACGATTTACGTGTAGGGGTAGGCTTTCAGGCTTCGCACATACTCTGACTTGAGATAATTTATATTTTTCCCATGGTTCTTAGTCAATGTGGCTTAATTTTTTAGTAAACGTGTGACTTAAGACTAGCTATTAAAATATATCGCCATTAGGTCAGAATAATTAACCCTCTAACGGTGTTTTCTTTAATATTCGAAAAAAGTTCTAAAACAATGTTTTCTAGGATAATTATGATCCAATAAAGTCGAAAAAACCATCCAATCTTCATTATCTCTTTTAGTTTAGGCGTTAGGTGAGAAAATATAAAAAATTTTTGAAACTTTGCTTCTAAAATTCACATTTTCAGTTTTTTCAATTTTTTTTTTAAATAAAATATACAAAGTAGAATTACATATCTTTCAGTAAAAAAATAAATTTATTTTAGTCAGATAACTTAAAATCGGTATTTTTATGGAAATTGGAAATGAGTTTTGTTGCACTAATATTTTTTATTGCTTTTTCTCTGACCTGTCACACAAAACTGGGAATAGCAACAAAACGAAGAGTCAAAATGAGTTCAAACTTTCAAGAGATGTTTATAAGACTATTACCGAGGACACTATAGCATTTTTAAATAAATAAAAACTTTGTAATCGCTGTAAATGTGATTTTTGTGAAGACCGCCTGAAGGCGGTCTTACCCGTTAGATGGTTCAGTCAGAATAATAAAAGGAAATGGGGAAATAAATGAAGTGTTCGAAGCTACAGTCTGTGAGAAGACTGAAAGCCTATCAGGAAGAAATCAACCTAGTTTCCAAGTAAAAAAGCTTCTTAGTTTTCTCTTTGCCAAACCTTGCGTAAAAATTTCAGTGCTTTTAAAGTTCTAAATGTTATTAACAAACATAAAATTCTAAAACTCGGCATAATATTGCTCCGGCAATTTGAAAAGTTATAAAATTGATAATCACATAATAAAATGCAAATTTAATAATTTTTCGAAATCGTTTTTACGTAAATATTTACGTTTTTTGTAAACTGTGCGTAAGTCTCAGTGATATCACGAAGTAGCGCAACGTAATTCTGCTACTTTTCGACATAAACTAGAAAACTCCCTATTTCAAACCGATCGAAAACAGCGATGACATGATAATTTTCTTTTCGTTAGTATCGGTTATCGATTTATAAAAACTGAAACAATAGCTGTACTTTTTGTAGTTAATATAAGTATTTATTAACAGTCATATTCTTTTAAGAAGGTGACAATAAATGGCTTAACTATGCGTAAAAAGTCATCATTCATTTAACCCATTCCTTACCATGGTATTATACATCATACGCAAATTGAGTGATTTTAGATGATTTATTTCTGAGCAATTGCTATACGAATAGTAGCTGTCGGAATGGATTTTTAGTTAATTTAGTCCCTGAATTTCTTGGAAAAAATTGTCCGACAGAGATGGAAATACATTTTGTTGTTCTTTTCTCGCTTCGCGGAAGGTCATGCAAGATTTTTGCTAAAAATGGCGAACGGAAAATTCGACATCCCGACGAATTTGTTAAAATTGGCGTCTTTCCTCTTTCTTGATTTGAATTCTAGTTGCCAATTTGTTTTCTTGGATAGTTACTCTTTCTAAATCAATAGAGTTTGTAGTAAATTAATGCACAAATTTTAAATTCAGCGACCGTTAAGACGTGTGTTTGACAGGGGCTCCCCGCGCCCGCATAATAGGTAAAACTTTTTTCTTTTCAAAAAATTCATCTATTAATCAGTAAGAATATAATTGCAAAATATGAACATTTTATCTCAAATATTTCTTGTACATTGACTGAATGGGTCATGCTCTAAAAGATACAGAATTATCGATACTATCGATCCGATAATATCAAAAAGTTGTAATTACACCACAGATTTTTCACAAATATCCTACGACACAAAGCCGCTAAAAAAATGTTGAGACATAACATTCCAAACAAACCGGATATATTACGCACCACAACCGACTGGATTCGATTATAACGTTACCAGTGTAGAGATTCCGTAATTCTCTGGAAAAGCCATATGGCATATTTCGTTCGAATCTCCGGAGAGATTTTCCGAAAAAGTGATTCTGTAACCGTGGCATTGTCATGAGACAATGTCAGAAGTCATGAATTTCAGATTTCTGGTTGTTCTAATGACAATATGCTTTAAAAACCAAATCGACCAAGCTGTACTGTCTTTGAAATATATCCTAAATATAAAAAACCTATCAGTTATCAGGTCTCTGAGACCGTCTTCAGACTAGAGGATTAGCCCAATTACCGAGGGTCTCATAACCTTAAACTGCAACCGATTTTATTGATTTCTCAAAATCTGATTGGTAATTTGACTTTAATAATCCAATTCTAAGTCACATTTTTCCAAAAAATCTTGACTGATAAGATATTAGAGAAGTTAAGCCATATGGCTAAGCCTTAGGTCTGAAACCCGTATAGTCACGGTTATGAGCGACATAATTACAGAGTTCCCCTACAGGCTACAGGAATGTTCAAATATAATATAATATCTACCTTGCGAATTTGAGATAGATCAGAAATACTTGACCGGTTCGCATAATTACAAAAGCTGTGGTAATGAACGAGTAACAGCTGATTGAGAATTTTTCCGAGTTACCATGTCATCTTATAAGAATTAAAAATTCATATTAGAATCATACCAATGAAATTCTCTACAATTTTTAATTTGATACTAAGTTTTTTTTAATAGTTTTTCCGCTATAATTAAATTGTTTAACAAATCGCAGCTCCGGCAAGTTGTATATTTTCACCTTGCCACAGTCGCAAGAGTATCGATAAGAGGCGCAAGCGTATTTTGAGAGTAAAATCTACACAACATGCAAAAATAGCCCTACATAAACATATCGATTGACTTCCAGTCTTGTGGATAGTTTTTTCAGTGTGTTATGTGTCAGTCTCAGTCATCTGTGGATGAGTCATCTTGACGCATTTGTCAAAAAAAAGCCATTCGGATGTCTTCCGTCGTTCCCATCAGTTTTAGTTTTTAGAAATTGTGCTGTGAAAAGTTACCGCCTGGTTTCATGTGGAATAAGTGCATGATATTCCATAAATTTTTAATTTAAAAAAGATATTCTTCGTCGCAAAGATGTTTCTGTCATCGGCGATTAATCAATATAGAATGTGAGTTTAGCCAAAAGGTCTCTTGCACCAGTTCAATTGGTATGGTGAAACGCAAATTAATTGGACTGTGAACAAAATCTCGAAGAAGTTAATTCATGTGTGAATATATCGCTAGATATTCTCTCCAAATAGATTGAAAGTACTCAAAAGAATCTCCCGGAAGGCCAAAAAATATATTTATAAAATCTCTTAAGTGCTAACCATACCGCAATACTCACGCTAAGTAATTGTTATAATCCAATAGACATAATTCGATTTAAGTATGGAACTACCAATGCTACCAAGATTGTTTGTTAAGAACGTAATAGTGAAGTAGTTTTTCAGCCTTTGAATGGCAATTTTTTAGTTTGTGGGAACAGCTAAAAGAATTAAAAAAATTAATACGGCAATTAGAGATCTTAATAACAGCTTTTTGTTGCACTTTTGATTGTTTTTCAAATCGCGGTGAAAAGTAAAAAGTGTTTAGTAACGTTCAAGGTTCTTTCTTTTTGTTGTTATTACTATGAATTACATATACTGAATGATAAAAGTCAAATAAAGGCAAATAGTATTGTTATTAACCTAATTAACAATATTATTCATTTAAGTGATGCTTACTGAATGAAAATCGAGTACCCTTAGCGTCAGAAAATTTCTTGTAACCCGAACTATCATACCAGTTATCAAGTACTCAAAATGGGTCATTTATAAGTCAACTCATATACTTCCTAAAACGATATACAGTAGACTCTCCCTCAAATGGGCATTTAGGGCGAAACGTCATCCGGTTTATCGATAGAATTGAGCGTCAAAGCCTTTGTAAATTCCACAAAAAGCGCTCAATTATAAAGGATCACGATAAAATAGGAAAAACTACAGCGAATTTGAGCAAATTAGCTTCATAACACTGTGCAACGATGATTTTGTCGCCGGGTTCTCATGCTACTTTTTCTATTGCTAGGGTCAAATGATTTACGAAAATACTTATCATTTTGATTTCATTTGGATTTTGCGACTGGTATTTACGAAAAACGGTTTTTTCCGTTTTTTGATGCTTGGGTGCCTATATCTCCGAATCTACTGAACCGATTTATTTCTCACTAAGGAATAATTTGTTCTCCTTTAGATGCCCGATAAATCCTCTGAACAGATGAAGTTCGTACAACCGACACCAGGGGCGCTGTAGTCCCATAAATGTCAGAAAACATGTAAAAATCGAAATTTGTAGCAACTTTGATCAAGAATATCTCGAAAACTAAAACTGTTCTTAACAATCTTATTTATGGGTTTGATAGAGAATTTTATTAGCTACATTTTTGTTCATATACAACTTTTTGCTCAGATTATTTTTTAGCCTCGAAATAGAGGTTCAAACGAAAAATGAGCACCCAGCCAACTAGAGAAAACCCTCATTATTTCACACATTTTGACTTTTTCTTTTCAAGTTGAGGTAAATCCAGGATATTTTCATACTTTTTCTAAATTGCATAAGTTTAATAAATATATACATATTTTTTCTTTTACATCGGAAAATTTCTTAGCCCAAGATACACAGTCTCAAAGATGGCGTGACGCGCTTCATATTTCACTTGTGATTTTTGACAAAAATTTTAAAGTGCTCTATTTCGGGAAGAGGCCAAGATATTTTTTGCTATTTTTTTTTAAAATCTGACATGTAATTTTATTCTCTTTAAAGGCGTCTCCAAACTTTCCCCTATCATTGTAGGAAGCAACGTCAAAATAAAAAAAAGGCAATTTGTTTATGAAAATTGATTCTACACAGTAAAAACAAGATGAATTTTTCTAGTTGAATTCCCGACATTAAACCGATAATCGTAGTAATATTAGAACAAAAAGTTGAAATTTCAAACGATTATTGCTGTAAAATTCAACTTTTACTTGAAAATTAAACTATCAGTTGAAAATTTAACTTTAGTTGAATTTTCAACTGAAAGTTGAAATTTTCATCTGATTATTGTTGCAATTTTAAACCTTGAGTTGAGCTTTTCAACGATTATCGTTGTAAAATTCAATCTTTACTTGAATTTTCAACCAATTATCGTCGTAATGAACATGTGGCGACGTTAGAAGTTCATGAAAGTGCATTGTGCAAACAAGTGCAAGAAGCTGCAGGCAATTTCAACATTTATTGACTGTTTTACGGTAAGTTTTTGATCATTTTACTAAACCCAGGGACACAGTAAGTCAGATAGATTTCCTGGATTGTGAAAAATTCACGAAAATTCTATTAAACGTTGGAATACATTCGACATCGATCAGCTCCACGCATGGAAATCTGAATCTGACTGTCTGAGCTCCCAAAATAAAAAAATCCAAGCAAAAGAAAACTCTTGTGCTCCAAACTTGTGTATCTTGTGTATCTCCCTTAATCCTCAAAATGGGCTAAAGGAGCAAAATAAGCGAAAAAAAATTGTTTTTGCCCATTAGAGTAAAGAGCGCAAAGCATTCAAGCTTTGCGAAATGCTCGCACTTATGTCTTAGATTCTGTACTCCTAAAGTAATTTTTCAAAATTTAGCTATATTAATAAAAATTTTTAGTAGGGTGAACTTTGGAAAGTGGGACACTTAAGAAAAATTTCAATTTGAAATACATTTTTGAGTTGGATAAATATTTATTTTTTTCTTTTTCTTTGCGTCATGGGATTCCTTGTGAAGTATTCTAACAGAATTTTCACAACTTTTATTACAAATTTCGACTGATTAATTGGAAAATTCAAACAATTGAGAAAAGAACACATTTTAAAAAGATGGACAAAATTTTGGAAAGTGGGACAAAAACTTTTGGAAAGGTGGACACAGATGGATATTAATGACAAAATAATTTATGAAATACGTACAAAAACCAATTGGTGTGGTTTTTCTGCGCAATACTTGCATTGGATGGTTGTATGGTTATGCCCTTTTTCTCCTAGTGACGCTCAAGTAATCCAAATTACCAAGAACTTCCTGGACGTACCAACAAAAAGAGGTTCCGTAAATTTCAAACAGGCGCGCTGCAGTGTCCAGCAATTACATCTTTGATGAGGATACAATTTTTAGTACATTTCTTTACCCAAACTGCCCAGGTCCATTTCCAGGTGCTTCGGAAGTACTGCAGTACTTCAGTACTTGCCCTTTTCCAGGTTTTCCACGTATTTTCGCTGACCAAACTGTCAAACAAGGTGGTCTTGGGAATCTGGATGGCTTTGGTAGCCTTTCTCCAGGAAATTACCTCCTTAACAGCTGCTACTGTTGTTGCAACTATATCTCCGGATACTTAGGGATGGTTTTCTTCCTTGTTGATGTGATTTCACTACACAAAAGTACCAAATTTATTCACAAAAACAACTTGTCCATGATTTCAAAAAAGTTGTTTTGAATGCAACACAAAATAAAATCACTTTTCTCTCTTTTTAACTTAAATATTTCACAAATATTTTTTATTCACGTTTTAAATGGATGTATATCCTTTAAATTTCACTGCGCACTTAATAATAAATCACAAATTTTGCCAAGAAATCAAGCAAAAGACTTTGAGATTCTCCTATCAACTTCCATAATAAATAGAGAAAATGACAGCTACCGCGTTAAGGTTACGAACATCACGCATGCAATACATTTTTCAAATTCTTTTTGCAAGTCACTCTTTTATTGTTTAGTAACGCCTTTTGCATTTTTAACTTCTCAAATAATCACAAAATTAGGATTAATATTCGTTTGATCGAAAATTATAATATTTAATTGGTTTATTATCAAATTTTGAGGGAGGTGTCCCACATTTCACATTGCTTGGTCCCACTTTCCAAACTGTCTCACATTCCAAATTTTACCCTAATACAATTTATTCTGAAAAGTTTTCTCAAATTTAACCACTTCACAGAGTATTTCCATTGTATAATTTTTTACTGGTCGAAATCAAAGGGAAATAAATATATAAATAAATAAATACAAATTTAGTTCTATTCAACTTGAAATCAAAATTCACATACCTTTCTTTCTTAAATATTTTGGATATATCTGAATGGCTAAATCTATAGTAATAAAATTAAATTTTTGACCAAATTTATTGTTTTGCTAATCAAATTTGTTTTTTGCCACTTATGAATTAATTCAATCTGTAGTAAGTTAGTATGTATCAAACAATCAAACCATAATCTAAAATGAAAATAGTCACGGAAATATCTATTTCGTTAGTCAAGAATTTTGCTAATCTAGAACGCTGTATCATCCATTTTTTTAATGATTTTAGATATAGAATATAGTTATAGTTTCTTTCTTTTAAAATCTACTTTGATCTTAATATTTACAGACGGGGACTGGGGACCGATATTAAACGTATTAAACCTCCAGAGGGAATGCTATTCATACATATATTAGGTAAGTTTACACAGTAAAAAATTTAGAAGCATTGTGGTTGTAGAGATACAAGTAGGGGAAAGTGGTCTGCCTTTGAATGCGGCAGCCTTTGAATATTGTAATTTTTTAATTTTTCTTTGAAGCATAAATTTTTTTCTATTAACTATTAGATAGCTATTCATAATCCTCACAGGTCATCAAAAAATGCAGACCTTATCTCTTATTTTCTAGGTGCTAGGGCAAAAAAACGAAACTGAGCTTTAAACTGTAATTTTGATGTTCCACAATTCATGTGTTTTTCATAATCAAAATAATTTTTCGAACAAATCTTCTATTGTGAGTCATAGAAGGTTATTCTTGGATGGTATTTCTCCAAATACATTTTGATTCAAATGAGACAAATTTTGTGGATGATAAAAGTTTGCAAATATTGCTCTGCGGCAGCCTTTGAATCTTAATGTTGTGTGCCTTTGAATCCTCTTTTTCCATACATTGAAACATCTGACAGCTTCCTGTCCGGGAGCAGAATAGAACTCCTACCTTGGTCTGACGAATGTCATACAAATACATATAACATGCTATCTTGCTCCGGCCAGGATGTTTCAAACTGACAATTGTCAACTTCAATCGCGTTTTATTACAAATTTTCAAGTGAAAAACAGTGCTTCAGAGAAATGTAAAAAATGTTGTTTTATAATGACTTTTGACTACAGTGGTGGTTTTATTGAGTGCATTAGGGTTCATGCTAATCAATTATGGGCCGTTTAATGTTACAGCCCTAATATTCTCAGTGAAAAATTAAGATTCAAAGGCTGCCCAACCACATTCAAAGGCAGACCATGCAGGCTGCCTTTGAATATATCGACATTACATTTTCAAGTTCCTCACCAGGAAAAACTGAGAACTTGCGAGTGCTGAATGGGGTAAGCATAGAAGCTTAATGAACAAGAGAATTTTTTGGTGTAGTGCAAAGTAAAACTCATCTTGTAGTTTACTCTGAAAAAATCTCAAATTTTGAACATCATTTTTCGTTCAAAGGCAGACCACTTTCCCCTACTGTCGTTTTTTGAGTTGATTTAAATTTGTGTTTAATTTTTCTGTGTAGGTAGGGGAGACCATGGTAAAATTAGTCAGAAGTACAATTAGACAATGAATTTTTAGCGTTTTCCTTAAAATGTACATTGAGCAAAAAGTATTTTTTAATAAAAGTAAAAACACATTCCTATAGGGTAAACTTTGGAAACACTTAAGAAAAGGTTGAATTTCAAGTGCATTTTTAAGCCGAATAAATTTTTTTTTTTCAATATCTTTTCATCATGAGATTCTTTGTGAAATATTCTAAAAGAATTTTAATAGTTTTTATTAAAATTTTGACCAATTGGAAAATTCAATTAATTTAAAAAACACATTTTGAAAAGACGGTTTTACACAACCAATATCCTAATTCTTTTTGAAACATAAAAACCTGAGACAAACCTTATCATTTTTTTCACAAATAATGCGCGAAGAAAAAACTTCATTTTCTGGCTAAAACTACCCAAGTCTTATTTAAAATTGAGAGTGCTTTTGCAACTTAAGCGACTTCACTTTTAATCATGGAACTTTGCTTTATAAGAATCGTAAAAGAATTGTAATAGTATGGCACTGTAATTTTAAAAATTTTCACGTAACTCCAAACGCAAACATAAATTTTCCTAATAATGTGCTAATATTACTTAAAATAAAATAGTAATTTTAAGACTTATGACTACAATGCTTGTAATATTACACAACTTTTCCCATACCTAACTTTTATATTTACAAATTTTATTCTTTTTTAGACAAGGACATTCCTGAATGCTTTGACTACCCACGGGCCACTGATCCATACAAGATGCTTTGGGAGGCGCTTTCAGTGGTTATTACGTCGCGTCATGCAACTAATTAAAAAAATTACTGTGAAAAAACAAAGCAAATAAAAAAATATATTCTAAATTTTATTTAAATTTGTTTTATTTATGATTTATAGAAAAGAAATAAACCAAAAGAAAATTCAACCAAAAAAAAAATTTCAGCTAAGAAAAATCAACTAAATTGATTCAACTAAGCAAAATTAAACAGAAAAAAAATTCAGTCCACTAAATTCAACTTTAAAAATTTTAAACTAAAAATTTTCAACTTAGAAAAAATTCAACGGGTTGAATTCAACTAGAAAAATTCAGCGAAAATTACTACGAAAATCGATGCTCTCCCATTACACGCGATAATCGTAGTAATTATTTTTTACTGTGTAGTGTATAGACACCATAAATCGACATACTTTTGATTTTTTTTAAATTAAAAAGTATATTATTAACATAAAAAACTACATTCCCTCAAAGAAAGAGGGTCCACTTTTTTGTTGAACTACTTAATTTTTTTTTTTTGGAAATTCCCCAAAACAATTGAGTAGTTAAACTCAAAAATGGATAGACTTCTTTTCAGGGAGTATAGCACCACAATAGTATTTACCAAAAGGAAAAATATTGAAACTTTTGGATTTGGTATTTAAAAGAAAAAAAAGTTCAAATTTTTTTTTTGGTAAAAACAAAAGTTTTTCACATTTTTAGTACATATACGCTATTTTTTTTTAAAATGTTTTAGACTTTGATCACTTTACTTTTCGAAAAAAATACAGTACGACTCCAATAGAGTCAACACATGTCATGTCTGCAATATTCTAAGTTATTTTTCTTGTTGAAGTTACTATTTCACTCATTCAAAATTGACTCAGATTGTTACTCGACAAAAGTAGTTTAAAAGTTTGACATTAAATTTGAAATTTTACATATTTTTACATATTTTTCACTGTGTTTGAAATTTTTAGGAATTAATACTATCAGAGTCGTACTGGACTTTTTATTTATATATTTCGCAATAAAAGTCTAAAACATTTTCAAAATAGAGTATATGTGCCAAATATATGTTAAAGTTTTGTTTTTGACAAAAAAAAATTTTTTGGACTCTTTTTTTTTAAATACCAAATCCAAAAGTTTCAATATTTTTCCTTTTGGTAAATACTATTGTGGTGCTATACTCCCTGAAAAGAAGTCTATCCATTTTTGAGTTTAACTACTCAATTGTTTTGGGGAATTTCCAAAAAAAAAATTAAGTAGTTCAACAAAAAAGTGGACCCTCTTTCTTTGAGGGAATGTAGTTTTTTATGTTAATAATATACTTTTTAATTAAAAAAAAATCAAAAGTATGTCGATTTATGGTGTCTATACACTAGAATCAATTTTCATAAACAAATTGCCTTTTTTTATTTTGACGTTGCTTCCTACAATGATAGGGGAAAGTTTGGAAACGCCTTTAAAGAGAATAAAATTACATGTCAGATTTAAAAAAAAAATAGCAAAAAATATCTTGGCCTCTTCCCGAAATAGAGCACTTTAAAATTTTTGTCAAAAATCACAAGTGAAATATGAAGCGCGTCACGCCATCTTTGAGACTGTGTATCTTGGGCTAAGAAATTTTCCGATGTAAAAGAAAAAATATGTATATATTTATTAAACTTATGCAATTTAGAAAAAGTATGAAAATATCCTGGATTTACCTCAACTTGAAAAGAAAAAGTCAAAATGTGTGAAATAATGAGGGTTTTCTCTAGTTGGCTGGGTGCTCATTTTTCGTTTGAACCTCTATTTCGAGGCTAAAAAATAATCTGAGCAAAAAGTTGTATATGAACAAAAATGTAGCTAATAAAATTCTCTATCAAACCCATAAATAAGATTGTTAAGAACAGTTTTAGTTTTCGAGATATTCTTGATCAAAGTTGCTACAAATTTCGATTTTTACATGTTTTCTGACATTTATGGGACTACAGCGCCCCTGGTGTCGGTTGTACGAACTTCATCTGTTCAGAGGATTTATCGGGCATCTAAAGGAGAACAAATTATTCCTTAGTGAGAAATAAATCGGTTCAGTAGATTCGGAGATATAGGCACCCAAGCATCAAAAAACGGAAAAAACCGTTTTTCGTAAATACCAGTCGCAAAATCCAAATGAAATCAAAATGATAAGTATTTTCGTAAATCATTTGACCCTAGCAATAGAAAAAGTAGCATGAGAACCCGGCGACAAAAAAAAAGTTTGAAATTGTTGCACAGTGTAATTAAACGTAAAAATTGTCAACAAAATTTTTCGCCCGATTGAAAAAGAGCCGATTGAGCGAGAGTCTACTGTATAATAAAAATTTTAGGTTAAAAATAAATTAAGATTTCATTATTGATTATAGCATCCCTAATGGCCTCTACACATTGGGAGCAATTTTCGTCAAAAATTGCATTCTTGATAGAATTTTTACGTTTCCACCTACAGCAATGCACACGATTTCCTTCAAACAAGTAATTTTTGACGAAAATTGCTTTCAGTGTGTAGAGGCCTTAAAGGAGTATCATCCATATCCTTGATCATAAATAATTCTAGAACGCAAATATTTAAAGTAATAACTATCGAAATAAAGTAAGAAAACTCTGAGACAAGCTTAAAAACAAAAAAAAAAACCTACATAGAGTAATTACAGGCGATGTTGGAAACCTCAAGTTGATATCCACAATCGTTTAGTCTCTAGGCCCATATCTTATAGACGGAAAAACAAAAGAAACACTAGGGTAGAATTGTTGCGGAGCGCGGATATACCCTAATTTAAATGTAGAATTAAAATATTTGTACTTACTGCAACGTCCCGATTCAGTCAGCGATATTTATCAATAATGTTAAGTCATAAATAGCACCGCAAGTGACTGAATCGGGGAGTTCGGCTAATATTGTGCCCAAATAAAGTCTAGTGTCTGTGAAGCATTGTGGTTTTGAGCTTAAGAAGCAACAGAATAGCCTAATACAGAACTTGCGTGAAATGGGAATTTTTCACAATCCTATTATTTGCAACATGTGCGCTCCAGATAAATCGAAAATCGAAAATAAAAAAAGTATACTATTACTTGGAGTGTTTTTGAATTAGGCTGTTTTACCCTAGTCTTTCCGAAACATTAAATTGCGTTTACGATGGAGCTTAGATATAGTTTCCTATCGAGGATTAAAAATTTTAAAATGATCAAAACTCCGGTTTTATTCATCAGATCTTAATGTGCGATAATGCTAACTCTCACTAAAAAAGAAGAAATTTACTCAAAATCATTTAAAATGGACTCTTTCATGTTGTGAAATGTTGTTTTAAAATTTAAGTGAAACCAAGTATTGAAATTAGTTTTTTGCAACAACCTTAGTGAATATTGAATATTTTGTTTATTTTCCTTTTTCCAATTTCTTTATCTTTTCTCTTCTTTATTACCAGCGCACAGTAATTTTTGTTTGTAAATATGTTTTCAAAATTTCATATGAGAGTGACTGAGATGACTAGATCTAGATCTCACTCACTCTTATTGAGACATCAAAAACATGTTTACAAAACAAAAGTTATTGTGCGTTGGACATTTTTGATTTTTTTTTCCTTTTTTTATATTTATTTATTTATTTATTTTTGAACTCGAGGTTTTTTAATCGGTTTGCACAAAATACTCTTATACAGTTCCAGACTTGAGGATTAACTCACTTCCTAGTAATTTTAATGTTTTTTTAATCTAATGGATCACTTGCCTTTAATATACAATACTCAGTCAAATTTTTCCCAAACATCTTATCTGATAAGAAAGGAGAGGAGTTAAGCCATATGTCTAAGTCTTTGAAGCCCGTTTAAAGTTTATCCGATTTATCTTTATCATTGCATAACTAATCAAATATCTTAAAAGGAGGCTTTAAAATATCGTAAAGGCTTTTATTTAGTTAAAGTTAATGTTTATATTTATAAAAGACTAAGTGCAATAAGGCTGATTACACCAAATATATTAGGGACATGTCTACCAAGATATCAAGAAAGAAAAGTCAAGAATTTAATGTATATGGCACGAGAAATGTGAAAATTTACTTTATTTTTTGAATATACCTTGTATACTTCAGTCGAGATAAAATTTTAGTACATCACTATGACACAATTTAAATCAATTAGGTCATAGAATTGTTTCAATTCTAGATTAACTTTTTTAATGTGTTTCAAGCAAAATTGCAACCTTTTATTCACATTGGGCATCCTTATCTATTAAATTCTAGACCAAATCGACCGCTCAAAATAAGAAACCAATAACTCGCAGTAGGCAAATTTTACAGGAGAGCGATTTGAAGCTGAGAATTTACATGCAGAGTAATAGGATTTTTGAGATTTAAAATCTCTATAACTTTGAAAATGATCATCTTTCAAGTATAATATTCACAGTGAATGTAGAGGATATAAAGAAGTATCCAAAATGCGAATAAAACGATTTTTGTAAAAACTCGAGTTGTTCGACTTATATTCTGAGTCGTCGAAATATTCTTACCATTTTTCTCAAATTGCACTTGATTTTTGTAATATTTGAGGCCTGTTTCCTTTCAGTATCCAAATAATTTTGAATTTTTAGAACAGATAATATCATTGAGATGACTCAGAGGTACTTACAATGTGGTTTTCAACCGTGAGTGTTAAACCTCTGAATCTACCAGTAACGTTTCTCAGATATACTCCTGTGTCATTATCATAAATTTTTAAGATTTTGTGTATATCCTGTCGTAATTTTCTGGCAGTTTCTCTGGATGATTTTCCAACTTTTAGCTTTTTGTATCTTGTCATTTTAACCTAAAATATAAATATAAATCAACCCAAAAGGCATTATTTATTATTTTTCATCACTTTTATGCCCAACGCACAATAAGTTCTGTTTATTAAACATGTTTTTGACATTTCAATGAGAGTAAGTGAGATCTAGATCTAGTCATCTTGCTCATTCTCATGGGAAATTTTACTCAGTTATTGTGCGCTGGTCATAATGCCCAACGCAGAATAACTTTTGTAAACATGTTTTCGAAACTACCTATGAGAGTGAGCGAGATGACTAGATCTAGATCTCACTTCCTCTCACAGGAAGCTCCGAAAACATGTTTACAAACAAAAGTTACTGTGCGTTGGGCATTATAGGCATATATTGACCACTGAGTATTTTATAAATCTGCAAAACGACCATTTGCCTCTCAAATAAAACAATTTCATAATATAACTGGTACCAAGATGTTGATTGCACGTATTTGACCATTTTGAGACACTTTTCTAAATGTGTCAAGAAACTTTTGGCCAATGAAAAATGATCACCTTTTGGAAAACAATTATTTTTGAAATGAGGCAATTTGAATTAATTAATTAATGCTGATTTCTCGAACATAGCTGTGTTAAGAATCTTTTGGCTGATACTGTGTTATAGATTTTCCTTACGTTCTTCATAAAAAAAGAACTTAACCCTAAGGCGCTTTAATGAGTCAAAGTTCGAAAATTGATCTTCCGCTTTAAATTTGATGGTTTGGCTCCGTGAAAATTTCAAACTGCAGCTTGAAATTGTATTTACATCTATTCCGAGTTGGCTCACATTAAGAATCTCACTGGCAATAAGCTGATTTAGGCTAATTACTAATTTTATTTACAAATCATTGAAATAATAAATCGCAATGGGTAACACATTCCCATTTTTTATGACAAGGGTTTCTGGTTTCTCGGGTTTCGCGATGCAAAAAGTGGGTTTCTCGGGTTTCGCGATGCATAAATTGGGTTTCTCGGATTTCGTGATGCAATTCTTGGGTTTCTCGGGTTTCTCGATGCAAACTTTGGGTTTCTCGGGTTTTGCAATGCAATTTTTGGGTTTCTTGGGTTTCGCGATGCATTTTTTGGGTTTCTCGGGTTTTGCGATGCAAAAAGTGGGTTTCTTGGGTTTCGCGAAGCGTTTCTCGGACAATTGACGTGGGTTTCTCAATATGAGTTACCCCTTGATGAATCGTGTAATTTTATCTGTTTTGAAGAATAACATTTTTATATCGTGATTACACTCTAAAATCATGCTAGACATCTCTTAAGGAACTATTAAACATGTTCTTATGAATTAACCTGTGTCATTTTGCATGAAGATATAGAGGAACATCAAGATGTAAAATCGTTTGCATGTTGATTAATATGAAGAAGTTGAAATTTATTTTTAGCCATGACTGATGAGTTGATTAGTGCCAGCTTTTGTATTATACTAATTTTTCCATTGGATGAGAATGGAGAGCATTTCACTCTAAAACTATACAATAAATAATTATGTTGAGTGCATGCGCCAGGAATTATATGAATTTTTGCAGAGTGCTGTCCAACACGAGTAAATTTCATCTATACAACTTTTTATGTGTTATTTATTTCTACCGCAATTGCGAAATTATAAAAATAGTGCCGCATAATAAATTCAGTTAGAAACATATAAAGATAGAATATTATATTTCCTAGCGTGACATTTTTCTGCAGACACATCGTCAGCATTTGTAATGTTGGATCCCATTTCCTCCTTCAGAAACGGACGTGGGAATAGCTCTATACAATTTTAATGATACCACAATAGTAGTAAAAGATGACAAAATTAAAGTGATATAGTTTGGACTATTTTGAAAGATCTCTATAACTCTCTATTTAATTATTTTGTTTTTAATTAATCAGCAAAGTGTTAGTAAAAGTTTATTGATTGCAGTAAATTGACAAAGGTAGTAAATCACTGAATTATTTTCTTTCTCTGTTTTTTGGTTCAGTCGTAAAATTGAGAGTATTGGCAAAATGACGCAGATGACTCAGGAGGAGATTGTGGCAAATACCAAGACAGTTCTGCAGGGCTTGGAGGCTCTGAGACTGGAGCATGTGTCTCTGATGACAGGTCTCCGGGAGGCGCGTCATGATACAGAAAAATCAGATATTGTCCAGAAGAATATTGACAGCATTGAATTGGGTTTGGGGGAAGCACAGGTGATGCTGGCACTTGTGTCGCATTTGCAGAATGTCGAGGCGGAAAAGCAGAAATTGCGCACTCAAGTGAGGCGTCTGTGTCAAGAAAATGCCTGGCTGAGGGATGAATTGGCCAATACGCAGCAAAAGCTTCAAGCTTCAGAACAAACGGTGGCACAGTTGGAGGAGGAGAAGAAACATTTGGAGTTTATCAATTCCATTCGCAAATACGATGAGAATCAGGTGAGAAAATTTGACTCATTTTTCTTACTTAATTTATGTGAGATTCCTATAGTAATTCCGGTAATTCCATTTTCCCAACTTTCTGATCACGTGAGAAAGTTTTCCGGTCAGCTACAATTGCGGGCTTAACCCTCTTAAAGTCTATATTTACTTCTAATAGTTTTCCTTTTCATAAAGGGTAGGGAATATTATTTTAGTCCATTCCTGGCTTATAGTGCTATTCCAATAAAGATTAAAGATGTTTTCATTTACAGTAGACTCTCTCTTAATTGGGCATTTGGGGCAAAATGTTATCCGGTTTATCAATAGATTTGGGCGTCAAAACCTTTGTAAATTCCACAAAAAGCGCTCAATTTTAAAGACTCACGATAAAATAGGAAGAACTACATCGAATTTGAGAAAATTAGCTTCATAATTAAACGTAAAAATTGTTAACAAAATTTTTGGCCCGATTGAAAAAGAGCCGATTGAGCGAGAGTCTACTGTAGGCATTTTTTCAGCACTACTGTTCTCAAGTACTTCTGCATTATCGACTTTTCTTTGTGTTGGTTGATGTCCCGACTTTCATCGAAACAGTCGAGGCAGGAACCAATATAAAGAACAGTCGATTATGTAGAAGAACTTGAGAACAGTAAAAGAACCTTTGACAAATGGGGTAGTAGAAAGTTATTTTAATGTTATTAAGAATAACTATTTTAAAGGTGAGTCCCATAAAGAAGCCGGACGATTTGTCACAAAGCGATACGAACAATTTTAAAGAGCGATATCGCAAAAGTTAATCTGAATATCAATTCATATACTACCAAGAGAAAGAAATCCCGTGGATCTCCAATCCCAACCTTAGATGAGGTAGATCCTTCCACATTTTGGAATAGACGTCCGAGCCCAAAAACAAACAAACACAAAAACGCTTCTCATATTAAGAGATTAAAATCATATAATCTCTCAGTGATTAAAGAAACTCCTCAGGATGTTTCACAAAATACACAAGAAATAATTTTAGATGGAACTCCCTTTCAGGATATTTCACCAAATACAAAGGACGCAGTTGTGAATGAAACGCAGGATGTTTCACAAAATACACAAGAAAACATTTTAGATGAAACAACCCTTCACTAAAAAAAATTGTTCATTTTTCAAATGATGCTGATTTTATTATTCATGAAAAATGTAAAGAAGCCATTTTTTCCGGAACGTTAGTACATGGCTGTGCTTATATGGCTCTGCTTTATCGACTTTTTTGTGTTGGTTTTTTGGAACACGACGACGATGATTGGGGAAAATAGTCGTGACAGGAAATAACATTAGATAAAAGTCGTATAACGCAAAGGCACATGAGAACAACCATATAGGGGAAAGTGCTCTCCCTTCGAACGTTCATGCCTTCGAATAATGTTAATTTCATTTGTTTTTCGTAAAAGATTTACACTAATTTTATCACCGAATTATCAACAATTGATGATAAGCCAACTAATATTTAATGGAAATGTGTAATTCTCTTAGGAAAAACAAAAGAAATTCACGTTATTCGAAGGCATGAACGTTCGAAGGGAGCGTACTTTCCCCTACTAAAAACAAAATATTCACGAAAAAGACAATGCAAAATGTCCCAGCTTTACAGATTACTCGAACTCGTGAGAAAGAGTTCTTCGTACATATTATCTTTTCGCGTGGTATTCGGGTACATACCGGTTTTAGAAAACCATTCCAAAATCATAAATTGCTTAAGAAAAGCAGATTTTAGAGTGTTTTAGCATGAGTTACAATCATAAGGACAAAAAAAAATTTAATTCGAGAAAGTTTTATAATTTATATGGTAACTTTACCGACGCATGACCGATTAAGTCCGATATAGTCGAGTTGGAAATTTCAAGATCTTACAAATAGGCCCACCAACGTGGTTTCAATTTAACTTTCCAAAATTCGATATCGAAATGTTTTTCGAAATAGTTTTTCGTCTAAGAACGAAATATTCACCTTGACTATCTCCAAAACATATTTGAAAATGAAAAAAAAATCAAGGAGCCGTTTTCGAAATAAACCGAAAAAAATGGTTTTGGAGGGAACGGAGGGGGGGCTTATCGAAGACCGGAAGTCAATATCTCTTACCGTTAAGCCTCTAGCCGTTTCACCAGTTGAAAAAAAGTTTATGATGTAATTGCTCTCTCTTAAGCAGTAAAAATGAAATGATCTCATTTGCGTGGTCATTTGGGGATCTCAGTGGCGCATAGGCAAGATCATTGGGTCTTGGGCTGTGAGATTTCTGGCTCGACTCTCACAGTTGTGAGTTCAAGTCCCGCACGGTGCAAGCATCAGGGCATCAAAAACTGGGAGAACAATTGTAAATATTAATTCAACACCATCAACTTTCACTGAATTAATATTTACAATTGTTCTCCCAGTTTTTGATGCCCTGAAGAAGGTCCCAACCAAGGATCGAAACGTCGGCCAATAAAAGCATAAAGAAGAACAAGAAAGTTTCTAGACCGAAATTCCAAAACCTGACTCATATCATCCTAACGGTCGACTCTCAACATTGAAGGCTAAGTTCCTTTTTTGAATGGCGTGGCATCATTTTTATTTTTCTTGTTGAAAAAGAATCGTGGAAATTTGGTAAAGTTAGATTCTCGGAAACCAAGTTTATGGGGCTAAAGGGAAAAGATATCAGATACCGATACTCTTCGGGGGTACTTTAAACTCCCGGATTATACTCTGGTGGGAATAGAGAGATGATTTATCGGAATTTAAAAATCTCTTGAGTAGCTTTCACTCCCGGATCACGATCTAAAGGGAAGTTGTGACAGAATGGACAGAATATGAGACACTGTTTTGCAATTTACACTCCTGAATAGCAAATTGAGAGCACAAAAAATTTAGGCAAATTTGAGAATTTGTGGCATTTGTAGTTGAAATTACAATTTCAGGTTTTGTACTCTTAGGACTAAATGGAAGGCTTTCAGTTAACCTTTCCTAATCAACATAGACTCCGTAGGATTATCCAATTTTCGTTTTTAAAAGAGTTGTTACTAAATGACGAAAAATTTTAGGAAGGTTGGAAATGAAAGAAAACACTTTTTTTTTTAAATAAAATTTTAGAAGTTATGTTTTTCTGAGAATTCATTTTGCACTTTCTTTTCCCATCCAATGGTTCATATATGGCCGTCACATTCACTTTTCTAGTCTTCATTTTTTCCCACCAGATGTCACTGCAATCCTCTAAAAATGCCTTAATTAAGTACTTAATAAGTAGTTCTTATTTTCAGAAAAATAATCGAGTAAAACTTACTCGAATCGATATTGAATTAACTCTTTTTCGTTGTGATTTTCGATTAACTGTATTTTAGAGTTGATTTTACTTTTATTTAGGTATAATATTCGGAAGAGTGGTTTTTTCCTAAAATTTACATGACAAAAGAGTGTAAATAACTCTTTTTAAGACTGAAAATAACTCATTTTAAAAGTTTTAACTCGTTTCAAGAATTAAAAAAATCTTTTTTAGACTTAAAATAACTTTCAAATCCCAAAATGAATATGTTTTGCAATTTTATGCTTTTCTTTATTTTATCATTTTCTTTATTAATATTCTCTGGACCTCAATTTCCCTATGTTCCGAGCGAAAAAATCACGTATGATGCACGCACATGTCTTCGTGTAGCACTGTTAGGCATATATATTTCTAATTGATGTTCCTTATGAACATTGTCCCACGAAAATCTTCTTGACTGACGTATATTTTTAAAACGAAAACACTTAAGCATATACTTCAGTCGAGAAGAAATTTTACATCGAGAAAGAGTAATAATTACATCGATATCCGACGAATTAATTCAACTCGCACGAAGAGTTATTTCAACTCTATTTACTAAAATTTACAACGAAAAAGAGTAACACTTACGTCGATATTCGTAGAGTTAATTCAACTCTGCCATAGAGTTGTTTTAACTTTTTAGGTTTTTTGTTAGTGTAAGGACTTATGTAATGCACATGGACAAAGCCTTTATTTAAGAACATGGACAATGCTCATAATTTGTAGCATTGCTTTAGTAACAGGTTACCTTGTGTTATCCGGGGATCTAGCTCGTCATTTTTTTTTTTTTTAAATAAAAAATATGATTTTGGTGGAGATGGAATAGATTTCCTATAAACACCAACAAAAAAACACTATATGGTATTTTTATAATATTGATAATATTTTTTAATATTTTATCATTGGGGGGGGTCATCGACGATTTAAAGTTGATATCTCATTTCGATTTACTTATAGTAAAAAAAATTGAAAAACGATTCCTGTATTTATACACTTCCTTTGCATTTGACCAATAAAAATACATTTTCTCAAGCTAAAACGACTTTCGACTGACTTTTGCAAAGAAATTTTCAATCTCAATTTTCAATATTAAAATCAATTTAAAATGAATTAGTGAACTTTAAAGTTTTGATACAAAAACTAAAGCACCCCGGGGAGAATTAAATGGATGAAGAGGTACAAATTGTTTTGATGTATTTCGTATTGCAGGAACAGGAAGATGGTGGTGACAAACCTCGAGCTGATCCAGTTGTTGAGCTATTCCCGGAAGATGAGCAAGAGGAGCGTCACAATATGTCACCAACACCTCCAAGTCAATTTGCCAATCAGGCAAATGCTGGCTATGAAATTCCTGCACGTCTCCGTACACTCCATAATTTGGTGATTCAGTATGCTTCACAGGGTCGCTATGAAGTAGCCGTACCACTGTGCAAGCAAGCTCTAGAGGATTTGGAGAAGACAAGTGGTCATGATCATCCCGATGTAGCGACAATGCTTAACATCTTGGCCCTTGTCTATCGTGATCAGAATAAGTACAAGGAGGCTGCAAATTTACTCAATGATGCCTTGACAATTCGCGAAAAGACACTGGGTGAAAATCATCCGGCTGTTGCGGCCACACTCAATAATTTGGCTGTTCTCTATGGCAAACGTGGCAAGTACAAAGATGCTGAGCCACTTTGCAAGAGAGCTCTCGAAATTCGTGAGAAAGTTCTTGGTACAGATCATCCGGATGTTGCCAAGCAACTCAACAATTTGGCTCTTTTGTGTCAAAATCAGGGCAAATATGAAGAAGTTGAACTGTACTATCAGCGTGCATTGGAAATTTATGAAATCAAACTTGGGCCTGATGATCCCAATGTGGCCAAAACGAAGAATAATCTGGCCAGTTGTTTCCTCAAACAGGGCAAATACAAAGAGGCAGAAGTGCTCTACAAGCAAGTCTTGACGAGGGCTCATGAAAGGGAATTCGGGACCATTGATGGTGATAACAAGCCCATTTGGCAGGTAAGAAAATTTACTGTTATTTTTTTTTACATTGAATAATTTAGGAAGCAATTGGGAAATCGGAAAAGACTTCGCGGAATGCTTGAATTCATTTTCAAAGTGCGAGCTCAATTTGTTTCTTTCTTTTTCCTAAATAATCGGGCTCAAATTTTTGAATCTTAGAGATCGATATTAGAACTTTCGGTAAATAGAAAGCTGCTAGTACTAGTGTATGCATGATTTCGGTAGTTTATTAATTTTTTCGAGATTGGAATATCCCGAAAACATTTTTTTCCAATTCAGTATTTTTTATTTAAACCGATTGATAAATCGTACCAAAAATTTTCCAAAATTGCATTGAGGAACGGAATCAACATTACCGAGGGGTAGAATTAGACAATAATGGGGTAGTTTGCCTTTTAAGAAATATTGAGCAAGCCACTGATTATTCAGCATAAACATTCATCAGTTCGAGTCATATATTCCTTAACAAATAATGAATAAAGAAAAAAATATATGCTAGCTAATCCTACTACTTCATAATTTCGACTAAAAATTAGTGGGACAGAATACCCAAAAATCTGGCAAAAAAAATTATGGTATTTTTGCATTCTGAATGACTCTAGAATGTTTTATTTTCTTAAAATTGAACGGAATTAACACATATTTGTGGAAATTTTTATCTTAGTATTAGAAGAAAAATATTTATTTTTTAGTACGAAGACCTTCGAATTTTGTTTTGTAGAAATCTTGCTTTTGCAGTTTTATGATCCTATCTAACCTTAGCTCTTTTTTTCAAGGAGAATATACTAGTTAAAGTGGTAAATCCGATCACGTTATCCTTTTCGAGTCATTAATGATAAATCAAGGATTTTAGAGAAAAAATTGAAACATTACCGGGTAAATGATAAGATAGGGATATTATTTATTCCAAAAAAAATGGACCTTAACTCTTTCGTCTCCTTTGGGACTCTGGCTACCCATGGAAAAAAGAATTTTTTTGGACTATTTAGAATCGATAAAAATCCGATTCTTGTGGATGATTACAAACTATAAGGATGTCCAAATCTAGGATATTTTTTGCAGGATCCTATTTAACTCCTGAACTTAGATATTTTTGGTCAAAAATCGTGAATTTTCGATTTTCTGCTTCCTTGCAGATATCCTGACTTTTTTGATATTTCTAGACCAGAATAAGGAAAAACCTCTCGGGGCCAATATGTGTGATAACTAACAATTACAGATTGCATAAATTCGAAAAACAATTTTTTCTTAAATTTTCAAAAAAACTTCTTCAAACTTGATGGGTACTCTCGTTCCCAAAAATCTAGAGGTCAAATGTAAAGTTATCCCGCCAATGCCCGCCATTTGCTTTTTGCGACATCTTTGCCAATATGGCCGATAATTTAGACATTTGGCTGCGAGGGAGATTGCTTTCAGGGAAGTTTTTCCTATTCTTCCTGATTTTGGTGAATTCTGATTGTCCAGGAAGTGTCTTTTATGCTTTTGAGAATGCTTAATGT
The DNA here is from genome assembly GCF_024763615.1 of Phlebotomus papatasi. NCBI lineage: Eukaryota > Metazoa > Arthropoda > Insecta > Diptera > Psychodidae > Phlebotomus > Phlebotomus papatasi. The sequence goes on from NC_077223.1 coordinate 92,602,352, forward strand.
GTCTACAATAACATCGTGTTGAGAGAAACGTGTTTTAAATTGTTATTGTGTGAAATATTTTGAGGAATCTGTTGGAAAGCAGGAATTTGGTGTCTTCTTGACCACTTCCTGGACATTCCACAAGATACTGGTCAATAATTCTTCTTGTTTTAGTTATCAACATTGTAAAGGAGTCCTTTGACACGCAAAAATAATTCACAAAATCGATAATATTGGCTTTTGGAAAATTGAAGTTTGTATCCTTTGCGTTCTTTTGGGGACGAGAGTACCAATGAGTTTTTCAATTTCCCAGAGGGGAAAAAATTCTTTCTCTGTAAAAGTATCATATTTGACCACTAAGAGTTACAATAAAGTGAGTTTTACTGAAATTCGTTCGCTGGATATGTTGTGGTCCGAAAAGAGTTAAAAGAACTTACTTTTTTAAAAAGAATGTTCATGATATATGATCACAAAAATTACCTTTCTAAAGAAAACTTGTAATTTTTTTTTAAATTACATTTTTAATTAAAAGGATTAGTAATCTTAAAAAAAATTGGTTTAAAAATAAATAAACAATAGAAACTTAAAATTTGTCAGCAAAATAAAACGGTTAAAACTTCCTTCTTTTGTACATTTAAGATTCAAGTACTGAGATATTAAATTAGAGTCTTCGGACGACCTCTATAAGTTAACTTGAAGATTATTAATACGACCTTCATTTCCACACCACTCCTCCCTTTTGTCATCCGAAAAAAAAATCGTATGACGTGTTTTTCTAAGAGAAGGGGTAGGGAGAAAATGATGGTCGTATTAATAATCCTAAGGTTGACTTATTAAGGGGTCATCTGAAGACTCCTAGTAGATTTCTCTAACGATTTAACGCACATTTTACAGAACAAGAAGAAAATGAGAAAAAATTGTTTTATTGTTCTTTTTGTGAAGCTTAGAGCCATAGTTATGGCATAAAGAAAAGAACTATCAATCTCTTTTTTTATTCACTAAAAGTTTAAAATAAATCCTAGTTAATAACGTTATTTGCATCAGAACTTACAATAATTAAATATCTATCGGAGCTCTTAAAAAAAAAGTGGAAAAAAATCTTTAAGGCATCATTTCTTTATCCTATCATCGTGGGTGGACCTCAATATTATCATTTGGAGATGAATTTATACTTAAGATATTTATTAATAATAAAAACATTCCGTAAAATCATTCCTTAATCTCAAACTTTGCCCATACATACGACTTTTTTTGGCCAAAGGTTGTAGAATTTATGGATTAATTAAATAATATTTGACTATGTTTTCGAATTTATAAATGATTTAGTACAAACATAAAATAATACCAATTTCTATAATATTTTCGCATTTTATTTGATTTTTTTTTAGACTTCAATAAAGTCAACAGGTCTGGAAATAATTAGTTGACTCTATCGAGGTCCCACTGTATTTAGTTTTTTTTTTTACATACAATGGTACCCAAGGAAACCAAAAAAAAAAATTAGACATTCGCCCCAAATTATGCGTAAGGTACAAAAGTGGCCACAAGTAGAGAATTTGTAGTTTTAATTTGAGCAAAAAGCTCTTGAGCTTTAGGCAAGTGTTGAGTAAATTTGAACGGATCATGTAGAATTTCGGACAAACCAGTTTGGAAGTTCAAACTTCAATAATTTAATAAATATGCATTTTTTTAGTTACTTTGAAGAATTTCAATCCAAATATGACTTTTATGTATCTTTTAGCTTTATTGGGCCTTAAACCGTGCCTACAATCCTACCTGAAAAACACGTTTATTTCGAATTTCTAAAGAGATATGAAAAACTCAATTTTGTATGTTTCTAAAGGTTATAAGGGTATCAAAAGGTAGAAACGAAAGCCTCAAATGAGTACTTCAAATTGACATTAATTACAATCATTCTCTCTTTTGAGTTGGTGCAATAAAATTTTTCAGCTTTAATTTTGCTTAAGTGGAAGCAAGTGGTTAGAAGAAGAGTGTTGAGTGGTATGAAGTACATCGGCCTAAATTGAGACTAATCATTTGAAGTGGATATGCCTGGTTTTAAAATTTCACCAAAACACTTTTGATGGGAAATCACTGGAATTCAATGAGAGTAGATGACGGAAAAAAAGGAATTCCTATTTTATTACACTGAATAGCAGAATTTGATACTATGCTCTTCATTCTGTGTAATATTTTGTCCATTTTATAGTTTTTTTTATTCATACCTAAAGTATTGAAAAATTAATCTTTGGAATATTATTCATTGCCTACCTTTTACTCTGTATCAATTACTAACTTTCTGATTGTGATGCTTCAGAATTATTTTAACTACTAAAAAAAAATTGTTGCCTAGGGGTATAAATTCATCAAGCTTTTGCTCAATTTATATATCTCAGAAACAAGAAAAGTGTTTAAGTTGAGCAATAGTTTTCTCATTTAATTTTTATTGTGCAACTTAATGAAACATAATGCTAAAACAAGCACAAAAAAAGTTTTCAAATTTAATAACTTGTACTAAGCATTGGAGTTATATGAGTAATTTTTTATGTTTATTTTATTCTTGATGTGTATGCACCAGTGACGAGGCCGAGGTTTAGGGACTAAAAGAGAACTAGTTTATTGACTCCAGCCTTTTTATACATTTGGGATACATCATTTTCCCCCCTTTAAGATTTTGCCCAAATAATTCAAAATTTTAACAATATTGACTTTAAATGCATGCAATCTGAATTTTATAATATTAATTTTTTTCTTATTCGCTCACTGCGTCGAATGACCGGTGTTGTAGGTAAGACCGCTCCCCTGCGTTTCCTCTTCGGTGGTTCCGTAACACTCCCTTGTGGTGGTGTAACGAATGGATCATCTCCATCGGTATTCGGCGGCGGTGTTGCTGGTGGAGGTGTTCTAGGGTGGTCTATTTGAGGTGGAAGATGTGACGTTGGAGCGAAGGTAACTTTCCTGATGAAGGGCTTGAGCTGATCTCTGTGACACTTCTTGTGAGTGCCTCCAAAGTCCACTATGTAGACTGTAGGGCTGATTCTTTTGTGAACCCTTCCTCTTGTCCAAATGCGGCTCAAAGCGTCGAAGTATAATACTTCTTGCTTCTCTACCAAAGGAATCTTTGATTTCCTTGGCTGCTGCTTCTGCTCCTTGTTCTTCTTCTTGGGAATACTCTTCCTTTCCTCCTTAGACTTCTCCTCCGGATCATTCCTAATCTTCTCCTCCCCCTTTTTGTTCAGAATAGTCCATGTTGTTCTTGGCTTAAAGTTCAGCATCAGTGTGTTTGGTTCCACTCCCGTGACAGAAGATGGCGTATTATTGTATCTGAACAAAAAATACGAGATTTGATTGTAAATACTCAGATTTTTCTTAGATTCATCTATCATGAATTTCTTAAACGCCTTCTTCACAGTTTGTACTGCTCTTTCAGCTGAACCGTTGGACATTGGGTGATAAGGAGGCGACGTTTCATGAAGAATTCTATTCAGATTACAAAATTTTTCAAATTCCTTCGACTGAAAAGGACTACCGTTGTCAGAAATTATTCGTTTAGGCAGGCCATATATTGCAAAGTTAGCTTGGAGGGCTTCTATTGTGGTCCACACGTCATTTTTTCTCAAAAGTTTGACATCTATTAATTTTGTAAAATCATCAACAATAATTAAAAATATTTTACCACTCCAATGAAAAAAATCTATATGTACTCTTTCATAAGGATAAGAAGTACTGGTCCATTTTGTCAGTGTTACATTCCGTGGTCTTGGTGCCAGGATTTGACACGTTTCACACGCTTGCGCTATCCTCTCGATATCGCTTTCAATCCTAGGCCACCACACGCAACCTCGCGCTATAGATTTCATCCTCACTATGCCATCATGCGCTTCATGGATTACTCTCAAGACTTTCTCGCAAAGACTTGCAGGTATCACAATCCTATGACCCATATAGATGATGCCATTTTCGACCGTTAGGGAATTTAAATGTTTTAAATACGGACTAGTTTTCGGATCATTACTCAACATAACTTTAGAAGAATGTCCTTTAAGAATGAAATCTATAATTTTTATTAACGTTTCGTCTTTCGCAGTTGCTTCACGGATTTGCTTTTCATCTAACGCTATTTCTCCCCGAATATCAACGAAATTCAGCAGCGTATCACTAACCCCAGTTACCTCCCTTGATGGAAAACGTGACAGAAAATCAGCATTCCCATTATCAACTCCTTTCTTATAGAGAATTTTTAAATTGTACATGCCTAGGAATACTGCCCATCTCTGAATCCTAGCAGCGGCTACTGCTGAGTTCTTTCTGTCTCCACCAAACAACTCTCTAAGGCACTGATGGTCTGTATATACTGTGACAGGACGACCATAAATATAAATGTGAAATTTTTTTACTGCAAAAACTAGAGCCAATGCTTCGCGTTCGACTATTGAATAGTTTTTCTCACTTGGGGACAGAGTAGACGACACCATTATAATAGGCTTCTCAGTTCCGTCAATAATATGACTCAAGACTGCCCCTACACCATCTCCACTAGCGTCCACTGAAATTACAAGTGGCAGCTTTGGATCATAGGGTGTTAATAAGTCGCTCTCCGACAACCAAGTCTTGCTTTCCTGGAACACTTTGTCTAACTCGTCTGTCCAATGAAAGGGCTCCCCCGCTTTCAATAACTTGTAAAGTGGTGCGAGACGCATTGATAAATTCTTTATAAATTTGCCATAATAATTTAGCAAGCCCACATATGCTTTTAAGGACGTCGTGTCATGAGGTGCTTTAGCTTTCTGAATTTCTACTAATTTACTTTTCATTGGTCTTATACCGTCACCCGTTAAAACATGACCTAAGAACTCTACTTCTTTCTCAAACAGCAAACATTTAGAACTGTTAACTTTCACATTAAATCTCTGCAACCTCTCTAAGACTCTCTCCAAATTCTCACGACATTCCTGCTCAGTGTTCCCTCCTACAATTATATCATCAATATATACAGCCGTCAAAGGCAAATCTCTCAAGATACCGTCCATTGTTTTCTGAAAAATGGCAGGTGAGGAAGAAAGTCCAAAGACCAGACGTGTAAACTGAAACAACCCAAGATGCGTATTAATTGTCAAGAACTTTCTACATTCCGGAATTACTTCCAGTTGCTGATAAGCCCCTGAAAGATCCAAAGTGCAAAATACTTTTGCACCAAAAAGCTTATTGACAATTTCCTGCAGTGTTGGCAAGGGGTAATGTGCCATTTGTACCACCCGATTAACCGTCACACTACAATCTACACACATCCTAATGGACCCGTCCTTCTTTGGAACGATAACCACGGGGCTCGCCCATTCCGCGGTATCGACAGGTATTAATACACCCGCACCTATCAATCGTTTAATTTCAGCCTCAACCTTGTCTCGAACGCCAAACGGTACTGAATATGGTTTATGAAAAACCGGAACACAAGAATCTTTTACAAGAATGATCGCTTGATGATCACGAATTGCAGATTTATCACTTTGATTAAATACTTCAGTGAACTTCTTAAATACAGGGTCATCTTTTACGAGTTTATGTACTCCGGAAACACTTCTAGGTAATTCAGTGAAAAAATTACGCCAATCAGGAAAAATTATGTCTAACCAATTGCGCCCACAAAGAGGTAAAAATGTTTTGGGACTGTCAAAAATCACAAGAGGCAAATTTTTCACTTCTCTTTGAATTCCCTCCAGCACAATGGTCAATGAGATTCTAATAAATCCCACTATCTGTAGACTATTTCCCGTAACAACTCTTAAATGAAGATTGCATTGTCTCAGCTCACTTTGGCTAAAATATCTTCTATAAAAATCTACATGCATACACGAAACACACGCGCCTGTATCTATTTCAAATCTAGTCGTGATATTACCAGAAGTCGCATCAAGAAATTGAGCTTTAGACGCATTATTAATCTTAAAAAACTCACTGCGTGATTTTGTACTCACTACATTGTTTACTACGCAGCTGCCTGATGATAATTCCTCCAACAAGAGCTCTTCCTCCTCGAGATTGCACTGCAACACTTCCCCCTCCAGAGACTCACTCTCCAGTAGGTTTTCCTCATCCATCTCGGATTCACCTTCAGGATTTGCATGCTTCTCAAGATCATCCTCTCGATGAAGCTCTCTCTCAAATGCTCTCTCAGCATGAGATTCATCATCAGCTTCCTTTGGCACTTTATTTTGAATGGTGACCATGACATTAGCAGCTTCCTCTTTCACACTATTGATGAACATCGAACTTATGACACCGTAAGAATCACTCTCATCTGTATCACTGGATTGTTCAGTGTAATTGACCCTTGTCCGATGCCTTTTTTGTGGACAATTTGCTGCAAAGTGGTCTCCCCACTGATGGCACCGATAACACTGTACTTTTTTGCGTCTCATTTCACCTTGTTTCTGTGATCCCCTGGACTGGTTTCTCTCGTGATTTCTCTCTCGCACTCCCTGCTTATCACTCTTCCAGTTTTGGCGCCTTTTTGAGCGTCCTCCCAGCTGATTTCCATGCACCGAATCGACCTTTGCATTCATGAGATCCACATTTGTTCTCGTGAGTTCTGCTGATGTTGCGACCTTCACAGATTCCTCAAAGCTACCATCCAAAGACATGAGCTTTTCCTGAATGCCCTTTTCCTTAAGACCCATCACAAGTCTATCTCTCAGAGCCCACGGCAGGAAATCTCCAAACGCACATTTTTCCGACAGCATTTGCAACTCAATGACGTAATCCGTAATGCACTCATTAGGCCTCTGATCCCGCACATAAAATTTGAATCTTTCAGCTATTACACTGTGTCGTGGAGCAAATTTCGCTTTAAACACTGCAATGATTTGCGCATATGTCTTCGCGGATAATGAATCTGGATGTACTGCGGATTTGAGGACTTTGTATGTCTCTTCTCCAACGAAACCAAGAAAGAGCACTTTTTTTCTTTTGTCCTCAGTGACAAAGTTCATTTCAAACAAATTTTCCAGCATTTCACAGTACACGTTCACATCATTTCCCTGCACATACTTATCAATCGTGCCAATAAAGCCACTATTACTCGCACCAGCCACGGAATTCTCCATTTTTCCACTTTTTCCGGACTTTCCTTTGGACGCACCAAAAAGAACTGGACTTTTCACTCACTGACCTTCACTTTTTCACTCGATGACAAAACTCAACTTTCATCACTCGTCGACAATACTGATGTGTATGCACCAGTGACGAGGCCGAGGTTTAGGGACTAAAAGAGAACTAGTTTATTGACTCCAGCCTTTTTATACATTTGGGATACATCAATTCTTAATCTTGTTTAAAAGTATGAAAACTGCATTCGGTATTCCTGAACATTGCAAGAATAAAGTTTCAGAACTTTGCAGTTATATTTCTTCTTTATAGGTGTTTTTCTTTCAACTTCTACTTAAAAGATGAAAAATAATTATTATTACTTTTTTGAATTATACTCCTTTTTATCAATTATTCAGAAAAGGTGCATCGGTATGGCTGTAATGATTATATTACAGATTTTTTTTCAATTTTGTGATAAAAGGCTGTCGATAATTCCTTAAAATAATGACAGTTTTAAGGAAGTGTGTTATTTATATTTCAGTCCATTTTTTGTGAAATTTATTGCGTTAATGATCCAGGATTAATAATTTTGCGAAATACGAATCAGAATGTAACGGCAGGTTTATAAGATTATCAGGTTTTATAGCAAATTAAGCTCTTAAAGATTTATATCAGAATTCACTCGGAGTGTTTGACCTTTTATTTATCATTTTATTAAATATCTACGGGAAGTATGATGGCGAGTTTCTTGACTTTCAATTAAAAACATAATTGTAATTAACGATGAACGAAGGTTGTATCTTGACTAACCTAGGGGTGAACGGATATATTTAGAACATATTGTTGCGAACTTGCTTTAAGGCATACCCTGCCTCGGGGATGCTGCACGGTGCTCTTTAGTGGATGAATGCCGTGCTTTGGATGAATTTAAATTTACCCCTATAATTCATGCGAGCAACTCTTACTCGCAATGAAGTAAGTCGAGTACTTGTGCTTTCACTTTTAAGTTTGAGCTTGGGTAAATCATCTGCAGTATCCTACTTGCGCACCTTTTCACCCTGTCACTCTAGAGAGCAAATCCCTCCTCTGTACGCTTTGAACCCTTTAGCCTGCTTTTAAACGAGGGTATTTTAAAAATGCACCCCACTGTGCTATGCACCGGCGAATCTTGGAAAATCTCCCCTTGACCGTGGTGTCACATATAAGATTAATATTAATATTAAGAAAAGCCGGAAAGAGAGCTATATAGTTTTCGAAATTCAAATGGAATATCACGTGTGTTAGAAAGAGTAAACTCTAGTGAATTAATACGATGAGTAAGATATTACTGTTCGTATTAATAGTTTTCTGAATCGTCTGACCGTGGTGTCACATATAAGATTAATATTAATATTAAGAAAAGCCGGAGAGAGAGGTATATATATGCACAATTTCAAATGGAATATCACGTGTGTTAGAAAGAGTACACTCTAGTGGATTAATACGATGAGTAAGATATTACTGTTCGTATTAATTGCTTTCTGAATCGTATTACACGCACACGAGCAATTTTCCATGCGTGCCAACTGTGATTCGGTCAGTTTTCGAGCTATGTAGTGCTGCCAACTTCGTACGCAGAGGGGAAATGTGAGAGAGAAGCAAGATAAAACAATTGCTATCTTTTTTTGCCATTCTCGCAGTTCAGAAAGTATTAATCTTAATATTAATCTTATATGTGACATGGCCATGAAACATATTAATTCTAGCACTTCGTGCACTTTTCGATTGTCTATGGTCTTGGTGTTATGCAAAACAGAGTGCAATGGATGATGATATAGTAAATTTGTGGGCTCTAGCCGTGATTGGAGTGGGAGTATACGCCTTCTGTGTAAGTTGCGGAATTCTTCAATCACCATCTTCTCCATTTCAATAGTCCACGCTACTTTTTCCATTTTTGTTTGACAGATTACTTGGAGAAAAAAACCTACACGTGCCAACTGTGATTCGGTCAGTTTTCGAGCTATGTAGTGCTGCCAACTTTGTACGCAGAGGGGAAATGCGAGAGAGAGGCAATAAGATAAAACAATTGCTATCTTTTTTTGCCATTCTCGCAGTTCAGAAAGTATTAATCTTAATATTAATCTTATATGTGACATGGCCATGAGGTTTGTGTCTGAACATAATCTCCCAGTTAGATGTTATAATACTCCTATTTGTGTCTCGACTAAAATAGAAAGTCTAGCAGACTTCCTATTTTATTCCAAATCGTTTCAAACTTGCTTTGAGGTACGTGGTATTGGCAATAATTTAATAGAAACATCGTCAGTTGCTTTACAATCCGAAAACGTTTTGCTAATTAAGTTGCTTTACGATAGCTAATGTTTTCCTTTATATAATTCATGATAGCTAGACTTTATGAAAACCTTCATCTTACTTTAGTACTCCTTGTGTTCTCTTGATAGCAATATTTCGTTCTTTTGGAGATTTTACTCAACAGATCTTCTCATGTGTTGTAGAACTGTTATTAAAAAATAGAGACACATTCTATTAAAATGAAAATTAAATACACTAAACAATTTCACTGTAACACTAGGAATTTTTAAAGATATCCTATAAAAGATATAGCCTATATAAGATATAGCACTTATATTTATCAATAACAAAAAAAAAACAGTTGATTGAGCTCTCGCAGAGTTATTTTTGTGCGCCAGTAGGTAGGCAATTGTCACTGAGAGAAAGCTCAGTGCGATATTTTGTGCGCCTGAGAGTAGGCAGAATGACACTGCCAGAAAGTTTAGTGAGATATTTCTATTTCGAACGGACAGTTTCGAAGCAAAAGTACCCCCTATAAATACTGCCTTAGGCAGTAGCAAATTAGGCATTAGCAAAACGTTTTCGGATTGTAAAGCAACTGACGATGTTTCTATTAAATTATTACTTGAATTCCAAAATCTTGCTGCGATTCTAGGAAGAGGGTAGAACTTTTCAATCAATTCAATCTGTGGCAATCACCCTCAATTTACTTGCGATCTAAGTGCAGATTCAGAAATACACGTAATCCATCTTGTAAGATTATTGATATTATATAAAAATAATAAAAAAAAATCCCTTTGTCTCTGAGTGAAACTCTAGCTCTGCCTCAATCCCTGCACACCGATTTTTTTTAAATAAATTTTTATTTTTTATGAAATTGCGTCAGTGCTTTAAATTCTTACAACAATGATTTGACTCTTATTATGCAATAACAGTTTAAATACTGGGTTTTAATTTTCACAAACCTTTCAATCCTCGATTTTCTTTGAAAATTTCATTGATGAATTTCGCAGGACAGTTACAGTCAAGTATGCTAATCCGGGCGCTTCGCTATCTGGATCGTTTATGACTAATCCACTTAAAATAATATTTTTATTTTTATTTCCATAATATAGTCACTACAGTAACATAATATAAATATTTAAGTTTGAGAAAAAGCAAAAATAATATTTTTATCCATTAAATAAGTGAGTGTAATCGACTCATTGCAAATCTTGTGCTACTGGGTTCTGCACTAAAAATTTTCTGGCAGTGATATTTTCGCTAATGACAGCTGGTTGATTGAAAACATTTATTGATTTTTCCGTGAAAAAAGTATTTTAAATCCAAAGGTTTAATTAAAAGTGAATTAGCGACAAGGCGACCCAATTAGTGCATGCTGTCTTATTTGGGTATTATCATTATTTTAGAAATTTTCTTTAATATTTTTGATAATTTTTTTTTTTAATATTATGTTTCTGAATGAAACAGCGAATAATTCTATGGATTTAAAAACAAGCGTTTAAGTACCACTTTTCGGAAAACGATCCAGTTACTCCACCTTACTATACAAGAACGCTTAAGCATTTTATGTAAATTTCCACCTTTCTTTATTATTTATTGAGATACATTTTTGAACAGCAGACACAGAAGTAAATGTGATTGTAAAGAATTTCAACTAATTTATCAATAACTAAAAGGAATTGAAATACAATCGGAAATATTTATTTAAGACAGAGCAAAGAGAAGTGCACAGAAGGAAAAACAAAATTTGAGAACATCTACAAAAGCATTCATATTGATATCGTATATTCCAGCAGCTTTTACGGAAAATGGATAAATTGTCATTCGCATCATTAAATGCAAAATAAGTTTATCATCTTTAGACATTTCGTACCATTTTGTTAAATAGAGTTTTCTGAAGATTTCCGTTGTTTTGCTATTGAAAAATTCACCAAGAAGACAAATTTCAAATAATTGTGTTACTACTGCGAGTAACGTTAGATAAGTAACAATGAACTTGGGATATAGTATGATGTGATACAGGGCACCTACAATCATTGGTAAGCATGAGCCTGTTTGGACAATTTTAATAAGTGAGAAGATTCTGTCCAAATCTCTGAGTTTCTGCAATATCCGCAAATGTTTCCGATGATATTGTCTTAGATGATTTCTTTTTGATCTGACGAAGTTTTCGTTATCCAATTTTTCAATTGATTTGTTGAATACATTGAGAATTGTTACAAAGTAGAAACCAAAGAATAGAAGAATAATCTCTGATGATATGTAGAACAACATGCTGTTGGTTAATGCGATATATTGCCAGATATCTTGTATGGTTCCGTGTGAAAGAGGAATTCTGAAGAAGATTGTGTGATTCCAGAAGTAAGTCAGAGCCCTGAGTTGAACTATGAATACACCTCCCACAATGACAAACCTAAAGAAAAGATTGATATCATGTTGCAAAGTCAAAGTACAATATTTCAATTACTTTGTCACAATTTTAAAGTTTCTTAGAGTCACTTCAAAGTGCCCTTTTAGCAAGATTCTGAAATCCATCCAAGCTGGATCAATGTGAAATGCACTAATCCAGTCAATCAACTCTCTAATCTGTCCTGGGAAAATATTTATCACAACAACCTTGCAGAAAATTTGGAAAATTCCCACGAATACAAGCAAATATTCCGTAATAGCCGTTATAAATTCACCCTCAAATTCATAAAATGCGTTGTTGATAATTGTAATGACATAAATAGCCATTATTCCAGGAGCAAACCACTTTCTCAATAGAGATACTTTGATTTCAGGATTTGAATTGCTTTGCAATATTCTCAGAATTAGAAGAATATTCTTCTGAAATTCAAAATAATTTAATTGAAAAGGTTCTAAGACAAATCTGCTCTTCTTTTGAGACATATTTTCCTTTGAAGTTACACCGTAAATAAATGCGACACTTCTGGAAGTTTCTTTAGAACTGAATATTCATTTTCGTTATTATTATTATGATTAAAGTCAATTGATTTTTTGTATCATTAACTATTTATATATAAAACATTTTGTCAATATTTTCTAAAACATAGTGTTTTTAACTAATGATATATTACACAAGTTTCAACATTCCATCAAGTATATAATGCAATTTATTATACAAAACTTTAAACGTAGTTTCAACTTACATTGTTTTTGTACATATTTTATGAAAATGGTATCAATGTTTAATGTTCTTTTCAAAAACTTACAAAGATAAGACGCGTGACAGGGAGGTTTAACACTTTAAACACTGTTGACCCCTCCATATTATGGCAATGAAAAGGAAATATATATATCACATCCTCCTGTTTTATTTTCATTCTAATTTTACGATAGGAAAAATCTTTATAAAATATCACCAAAGCGAATAAAAGAGCAGAAAGTAGAATCAAACGCATTCAGTTTTAACAAGACCTTGGTAAGGTTTGATTTTCAACCTTGAATAAGCAATATAAGACAATAATTCAAGGTTCTCTGAAATTGCAAAAACAAGCTTAAGATGAAAACAAAAATGTATCAATAAATTGTGAAAATTACATGGTTTGAGTATCAAATACCTCAACGTTTAAAAATTGAGGCCTAAACAAACTTAGTAATTTAATTAGGAATACGACGCACGAGGAGTCAAATTGGTCAATTTTATAGAATTAAGTTATTATACTCTTTCAAAATCTTACGAAAATAAAGACAATGCCCTGAAAAACCAATTGAACTTAGTTGAATTTGGATTAGAACCCAGGAAGTTCTTCGAATTAATGTTTAAAAAAAATATTAGAAAAGGAAAACTGATTCCATCTACCATAAGTTTATCTGGGCTTATCATTGGGCATTTTCCATTTTAAATGGTTTGAGTACATAAGGTCAACAAAAAAAAATTGTTAAAATCGGTTTATAAACGTTAGATATAGCATCCGGTCAATTTCGTTACAGTAATACGGGCTTCAGACTTAAGGCTTAGCTATATGGCTTAACTTCTCTAGTTTCTTATCAGTCAATATTTGTTGGGAAAATATGACTTAGGATTGGACATTATGGGCAAATGATCTGGTTAATTCTGAAAAATCAATAAAATTGGTTGCTATTTTGAAATTTGAGACTTTCGGGAACTGGGCTAAACGTCAGGTTTGAAGCCGGTATAAGGGTCGGGGTACAGAGGGATGGAGTAGGGACAGATGGGACCTACTGTTAGAGAGATCACAAGATTTTATCAAAAGTCGAAATCGTTTCGTAAACATTGAAAATTCTGTGCGGTCAAGACATTTTTGACTATAGTTCAAGTCAAAGAAAATCGAGTGAGGAATTCGACCCAGGAGGAGAGGTCTCGACCTCAGCTATAACATATTAAAATTCAGAGAAAAAAGCATAATCGAGTTTTCGCAATATTCGATATCGAATTTTCGAAAATCGATTTTCCGATTAATCGGATCTTCGATTAAATCGGATAAAAATCGAGCATCAGGAGAATTGTAGAATTTCACGAAGATTTTTCAAATTCTAACAATTAGAACAGGACATATGACCCTATTGAAATTATTTTTATAACCCCTTATAGCTCGGGTCAAGGGAGTCTGGGGAGCTGACATTTTGTTTTAATCGAAAGGTCTTAGACTCAGCTATAACATACTGCAATTGGAGACCGATCCGTGATATACGAGCTGAGTAATTGAGGAAACAAAGTTTTGGGGTCTTCCAAAATGTCAGAAGTGGGATTGGGGGTGAATCTGACATCACTTATTGCTAGCCGTCTATGGAAATTTAAATTGCCGAAAAGCTCTTGTTGATATCTCACCCCGTTATCTCTCCAGAAGTAATTAAACGATGGACATATTTTGGTAGAATTTTGGAAATCTGAAGTTTCGAATTATCTGAGAATCTTTACAAATTCATTTTTGACGTCATGCCGTTAGATTTTTGCGTCAAACGGTTAGGAATAGAAATAGAGACTTGAGACTTTAGAGGAACCCCCGTAAGTCAACCCTAGGACCATTAACATGCCCCACATTTCCATTTCCATTTTTAAGGTTTACGTCGTGGGATATTTTTCATTTTTGTATATTGCATCCCATCTGACCAGTTAAGCGTCAATTACAATTTGAAGTAACCCCTATCTTTCATATCTTACTTTTAAAAAGTTCTCATAGAAAATATGTTTTGCCAAATATACCTACGTGAAGGACACTGTTTTGCGCTCGTAGCGGTGAGCATTAAAACAAGGAAAATTACGTTGATGACTATTCTGCTCAGTTGTCACTAATAACACTGGTAAAAATAAAAGGGTCAAATTGACCCTTTTCAAAAGGATGGATCGTATTTGACCCTTTGAAAGGTTCACTTTTGTATCTCTTGAAATTTAGTATGCACATTTATCACGAATAATCATGTTTTATTGTAAACTTATTACTGATATCATATTTCTCTCATCTGAGCGAACACCAAAGATCACTTTTTCATTGTTTTTTTATTCGTTTATCCTGGAATTAAATAGATGTCAAAACCGTGACCCTTTCGAAGGGTACCTGGTGACCCTTTCAAAGAGTCAAATATGATCCATCCTTTGGAAAAGGGTCAATTTGACCCTTTTATTTTTACCAGTGAATATGGAACATTTTCTAAAGAGATTTTATTTGTTTTAAAATCAATGCTAAGTTTTTAGCTGATTGTTTTTTTAATAATAAATAAATATGCGTCGTTGCGTTTTAAGTTCAGAAGAGCGTAGTGAAAACAATAATCAAATTAGAGCCGTAAAACACCAAATAAAAACATATCGCTATCCTTGTATCTCCTACCGTTTGTATAATATTCAGAAATGAAATCAAGAAGTACGTTTAACAGTTTCAGTGGACTGCCATTGATGTCCGTGGCAAAATTCAGTCCTTAATTTGGGCCTACCAAAGCTGGGTATTCATTAAAGATTAAAGCCTATGTCGGCAAGTCCGCTTGCCATTGACGTGGCCCGTTTCTGGGCTGGGCAAGACATACTTAATTTTTTTTAAAGCCTCGACACGATTAAAAATAATTAAAGCCTGAACGCTGAGCCACCCTTATGCCGAAAATAGACACAGGCTGATCCTGGAGAATACTCAGCTCGAAAAATTTGGCGGTAAAGGATCGGCCCAAACTATCATACAGTGAGGATTTAGGATGAAGGATTAGCATTTTCAGCGTAAATTTATATCAAATTTGCACACTTTGCTTGCTGAAATACTTCTTAAGTGAAATATCATGCATTTTTCATACAGACAGGTATACTTTGACCTTCCATTTATTCCTATATTAATGAATATTAAGATTTTGCGATATTGTGTACCATTACTCTCCATGTTTTTTTCATTCAATTGACATTTCGAAAAGTACCCAAAAACACCCAAAGTGAAGCTTTTTATTTCCAACACTGGCGCTGATGTCACCCAATTCCCGTAATTTCACTAGATCTCACGAATTTTGAAGATCAGCCTAATCCTCCAAATTTTGGACTGATTCATGTGTATTGACACAAATCCTCATTTTTCGAGCTGATCCCTAAGCCGATCCCTGTGTCTATTTTGGGCTTTACCCTGTGCTAGACAGGAGGTTTTAGAGGTTTTCCAAGTGAACAGTCCATATACGAAAATACCGTTAAATAATTCCTAATAACGTTTTTTCATGGTCAAAGGTTAAAAAGGCTCTAGAGAGCGTATTTCTCAACCGAATAGGATCATGTTTGGGATCGTTGGAAAGGTCTTGGAATTTTTGACAGGCCTGAAGTGATTTCAATCGGTTCAGGCCTTTTCCGGAAATTCAATTCCTAGTACTTTTGAGGTATAACATTTAGGTTACGAGATCAAGTATTCCGCAAAGCATAGGACGCTTGAAATTAAGCGAATCAAGTTTTCGTTACTCACTGGGTAATCTAAACACTTTGGTCTTTTCTTGGCACTTTGATGGTTTATTTCTGTTTCCTTCAATGAAAATGATTGGGATAAAATTTCACAATATTCAAAAGAGAACGAATTACCTTGTTAAAACTCTCCCAGTTTCGTTTTTTTCTAAAATGTGTTGCTTAAAAGTGAATTATGAAGCCGATGTTTCTTTCATCAAAATGGTTTTAGTCACTGACATCGATATTCCCTTTGCAGGAAACTAAGAGGAAATTTGAATTTGGAAAGAAAAAAAATCTCTGAGATTTTAAAATGTTTCTGTTACAGGTGGCTGAGGAGCGAGAGGAGAACAAACTGAAAAACCGCGAAAATACACCTTATGGGGAATATGGGGGGTGGCACAAGGCAGCCAAAGTGGATTCACCGACTGTGACGACAACACTGAAGAATCTCGGGGCTCTGTATCGTCGTCAGGGAAAATATGAGGCGGCAGAGACGCTGGAGGATTGTGCTTTACGGAGCAAGAAGGAGGTGAGACCCATTTCACATTTAATGAGATTCACATGAGATGTTGCTTTTTTTCCCCTGTTGTACCTATGTGTGACCATGAAAAAAAAATTTCATTTAGGCACTGGATCTTGTGAAGCAAGTGAAGGTGGCACAAATCCTAGGGAGTGACGATAAGAGGCGGTCGAAGCATACAAAAGGTCCGTCAGGAAGTGAATCTGTGGAGAGTGTTAAGATGGAGAATGTGAAAATGGAGAGGGAAGACAGTGCTAAAAGATTGTCGCGACCTTAACATGAGTTATGCGGCTGAGAGAGAGAGACGGAGTTCTCTTTTTTATTATTATTATTTAAAAATAAACTATTTTTTAATAAATTCAATATGTAAAGAAGTTAAGATAACAGCGAAGATTTAAGATTTATACAGTAAGTTTTCTTACACAGTGTTTTCTTTCCTTTAATGACAGTTTTTTTACGTTGCAATTCCTATTTTTTTGTATTTATTATAACCAGTGAAAATTTGCGCATAGAAGAAATATTTGAAAAATGATAAAAATAAAGAAAATGAATATTATATTGTAATTTGCAGTAGTGATGGAAAATTATACTGTTACGAATTGTCTCTGAATTTAAATTTGAATTGTTTGATTTATTCTTCCCTTTGTTCAGATTTAAGATCCTTTTTGGAAAGTTTTTTTTAAAGAGCCTTTCAAAGCTTCCAAGCGTCAATCTTGTAGAATTTGCATCCTTTCCGTTGATTTCAGGTTCCTTTCACTGCAAAATGTTACAGGCTATAATCTCGAGAATCAGCTTGAATGTGTTTGACAACGTGCCTCGTTAGTCTCTCAAAGGTCAGTCCACAACAAGAAAAGTGATTTTTAAAATTGTGTGCACAAAATTGCAATAGTACCTTTCCAAAAGTTCATTTTGCTGCCATTTGTCAAATACAGTCAGTTTTGTCAGTGAATTGAACAGTTTGTAAGCTTCTTATCGATACAATTGGTATAGATATTGGAAACCAATTAAGGATTGAAGCTTACATGTGAAGATTTCATAGGTAAGTAGGGTGGCGGCATTACTTATGGCCAGTCTATACGTGTGGCCACTTCGCACATATCTTCAATTTTTTCCCACAAATTAATTTCGAAAAACCAAGAAATTAGGCATATTTGATGTGTTATCATTAAATGCAACCTTTAAACTGATTTACTTTTATATTTTTGTAGAATTTTAATAATTTTGTGGATATTATTTTACTGATGCGCCTGACGATCAAATATACGTCAAATCGTTAAGAAATTTACTAACGATCTCACAATTTTTAGTGACTAAATTATGTATCTTCAATTAAAAATATTTAGTACTATTTTTCAAAACTTGTTTTCCTTAGAACTATATTTTCTTTCACTACTTGATTTTGATGATTTTTCAAACAAAATTAAAGTGCTTTGCAAAACTATAAGAACATTTAAAAAAAAAGTTAAGAGAAAGCAATAATTGCTATTTTTCGATACGCTTTTGTGTTTAAATGTTTAACAAAAAAAAATGCAGTGGTGGTTGGACTGTTTTATCTGCTTTTTTTGCTATCATATAAAAAAAATCAGAAAATGCAATATTGTTCCCTTTGCAAAACCATAAGAACACCTTTAATTATCGAGTAATACTACTGGTTTATCAACGAGCTATCGTGCCTATCCTCATTTAGTGTCCATTGGTGAGTAATACAATAAATATGCCGCGTGGTGCAATTCTCTAGGAATCAGAGAAATGCCAGATTATCGCCTTTAAAAAAATGTGATACTGGAGTTCGCGAAATTGCTCGAAAGCTGGGACGGAGTGCAAGTGTTGTACATAATTTCTTGAAAAATCCTGATGAGTACAAGACCAAAAATCATCATAGAAGGAAAAGAAGTCTTACTGACCGTACAGAGAGAAAGATTTTGCGAATTGCTTCGAATAGTACACGCAGCTGTAATTCAATCAAAAAGGAACTCAGCCTTAATGTGACTACTGCCAGTGTTTGGAAAACGATAAAACGATCACCCAATATTGTGCGAGCCAAAATGAACCCTGCTTCGAGTCAAGACATTATGAAAACCATTTGGAATTTGAATTTTTTCTTGTGTAGGTCATTTTTTCTGATGAGAAAAAAATCAACTTGAATGGTCCTGACGGGTCTAAACTCATATTGGCGGGATTTGAGGAAAGAGCCACGGTTATTCTCCGAAAGGAACTTTGGAGGCGGATCTTTGATGGTATGGGGGGCCTTCTTTCCAGAGAGGACACTAGAAATCCTCAGTGTATGATAGTTTGAGCTGATCCATTACCGCCAAATTTTTAGAGCTGAGTATTCTCCAGGATCAGCCTGTGTCTATTTTCGGCATAAGAGAGCAGGCAGAGGAGGATATTATAAGGTGGATTCTTCATGCAGCCAAATGTAGCTTTCCCATCACGAAAGTCTGACTGGATTACTAGCCTCTGCGGGGAGCATCAATATTAGTAGTATCCGACTATTATGAGAAAAATATTTGAGAAACTATGAAAAACTTGTCAAAAAATAAAAAAAAAAACCTATGAAAGTGCGTAAAACGTTTTTCTTTTTTTTTGTATTAAAATTATTTTATTACTAAGTTTGTTTTATATAATTTGAAATTGTGGCCATAAGTTATTCCACGGGTGGCCAGAAGTTCGTAAAAGAAGCCACAAGTTATGAATTTTACATGGTTGGGAAAATCACATATTTTCCGGGAATTGAGGGATTTTCCTAATAAATTCATATGGATATATCGAAAGAAACTACATGAAAGAAATTACTCTTAAAATTTTGCTTTAATTGGTCAAAAAGATTAGCTGTAAGGAGATCCGATACTGATTTGATCTGATTTGATTTTCTGACCTTCGCTTGTTTTTCTCCTTTTGGGTTTATTTTATCTTATTTTGTTTTATTTTGTCGGACACGTTAGAGTACTTCATTTACGGTCTTGGTTTCTATGTATGTTGTGATATCTTGCTGCACTCTGATGGCCAAACAGCTAGTATAGCTAGGCCTCTATTCTTATCATTGACTTAGGCACTCATGGACAAACTCAGGAATCAATATAAAAATCTAAAAGTGTAAACCTGACAATATACAACTTGTGAAGGGGCTTTCTATCGTTTTCACCCTGGAGGTTGGTAACCAACACTAAGACGGCGATGGCCGCAAGGTATGATAGGTTGAACATGACCAAATATTGTCAATGATAAGTAATGCTTGCACCCTACTGTTAGTTGAGCGTATTAAGAGATTTTATGCGATTGATAATCTCAAATTCTGTTGTATGGAATAACGATCACTTTTTTTTCAGCAAAAAACAAGGCAAAAACACAAAAAAAAAAAACGCCTTCAATGCCGGGATCATGAAATGGCAAAAGCCCTTGAGGATTTCAGGAATGGACTTGGCATTAGAGAGGCAGCTCGGAAGTCCGGAAGAAAGAGAACATGAGGAATCGCTGGAAGCTTGGGTGCTTTCACGGGCCAATGTGTGTCACCCAATTACCAAGGATCAACTTCTCGACAGTGTGCAAATTTTGTGCAGAAGTTGAAAATTTCAAACAATTTCGTGTTGTATTAAATTATTTTGATTGTTTCCTTTACAAATTAAAGCTAAGTATTTGAATTATATATATTTTTTTATTTTATCGGAAAATATAAAATACATATATATTCACATTTCCTGATGGTAGGTACGTGTAAAAGTAAAACCATTTTTCCTTGATCGATATTACAAGCATCGACTGATCGGTAATTACCATTAGCTGATCGATATTACATGCAAATGCACTTCGAAAAGTTTTTTGTGTTTTGAACCACTCTAAAATAAATATATCAAGAATGTGAGTGGTCGATCTTATAGGGGTCATCTGCAAAATTGACTATAACAAGTTTTCACTTTAAAAATACGAAAATATATATGGTTTTTTGTCTGTTAAAGTTGATCATTTCCTTAACTGATCGATAATACCCCCGTCTACCTTATATCACATTCACTAAAGGAATGTGGGAAAATATAATACTTGAAGCCTGAAAGCCTTCCCCTGTTGGGCTATTTCGAAGACCAATCTCGGGAAAAAGGCTCAGTCAGCTAAAGACTAACCGGATTTCAAGAGGAAGTGGAAAAAGACCGTCTACGATCGTGATGACGGACTTGTCAAGTCCCTGAGGGGATTCGGCGAAAAATCTTTAAATTAAAAAAAAAACAACTAAAAACCCACAAAAATTCCAATAAACAATTTCGAAAATATGTTTTTTTTGTTCAATACTGTGGTTAATATTAGGTGAGATTCTTAACAATCTCACCTACTATAATCCTAACAAAATTTCATGTCGTCCGATCGACCTCAAACTTGGCCAAAATGTGTTTCGCCACTTCCTGATCACGAATATATATGTGGCTATTTTACGTTCCCGGCCGGCCGGCCGGCCGCTCTTTGGAGCTTAATAGCTCCTAAACTAAAAAAGATATCGACTTGCGGTTTTCGGCAAAGGTTATATATCGGGTGAAAATTGCAACTTGGTGCATTGACCCCCCACCCCCCACCCCTCCTTCCGCCATTTTGAAGACCCCCCTTTTTTTGTTTTCTCAATAGCTCCGCCCCTATGACATCGAGCGGGCTCAAATTT
Organism: Phlebotomus papatasi; assembly: GCF_024763615.1. Classification (NCBI taxonomy): domain Eukaryota; kingdom Metazoa; phylum Arthropoda; class Insecta; order Diptera; family Psychodidae; genus Phlebotomus; species Phlebotomus papatasi. Next base: position 92,623,742 of record NC_077223.1, read on the forward strand.
TAGTATGTTATAGCTGGGCCTTAGAGCTTTCCATCAATACCAAACTTAAGGTCCCCCGACCCCCCAGACCCGAGCTATAAGGGTCCAAAAAAAATTTCTTAAAATGGCCATAACTCCGGTTCTAATTGTCAGAATTTAAAAAGTGAGGGCTTTTTGGAAAGCTCTCATGAAATGCCACCTCCCTTTCTAACATCGCAAGTTCATAAAACCACCGCTAGGGGCGCTATTATTAAAAAGAAAATTTTTAAATCTTATAAGTTAAATAACTCAAAAATTCCATTGTGCATCGGGCTGAAATTTTAGTATGTTGTAGCCGTTGATTATACCTATCAAACAAAAAAAACCTTAAGTCGATCCATAACTCCTGACCCGAGCTATAAGGGGTCAAAGTTCGAACATTGACCGGCCTTTATCTCCGGTTCTAACTAACATAGCGACCTAAATTTTACCTTTTTGGTTTCGTCTCAATGAGCACTTTCAGATGGAAGTTCAAAAATTCACCACAGGTGGCGCTGTGATAGCGTCAAAATTCATCGAAATTCAAAGTCACTTTTCTCAAAAACGGCATTGTGCAAGTTAATGAAATTTTAGTATGTTGTAGTCCAGTCTAGGACGTTTCCAAAATGGTGCGTATGCGCGCTGTGGTTAAAACAGAACCGGAGATATGAGGGGTCAAAGTTCACAAAATTCAAAAAATCATATCTCCGGTTCTATGTGACCGATTTTGATGAATGAGGGCTTAAACGAAAGATCTCACCAAATGCTACAACTTTCTAGAATATTTGAACTTCGTGGGACCAACACCAGGGGCGCCACAGTCAAAAAACCAATTTCAATATCTCATAACCTCAATTATCTCGACTGTCGCTGAACCGATTTTGATGATTACTTCGACATAATTGTAGAGCACATTTGTCTCTACATTTCGTCCATACATCATTTTCCGATCAGACTACGCTATCACTCCGATTTTGCCGTTTAAGTGTGAAAAAATTGATTTTTCCCATATTAACGCTTTGAAATCACTCAGATGCCAATTTGACTGCCTCTACTCCACAAAGACACTTAAAATATGGTTTTAAATGGAAAGTCCCACAAAATACAACAATTCTTTGATATAGTTGAAGTTCAAGAAATGACTACTTGGGGCACTCTGGATGAAAAAACAAGTTAAGACACAAAAAACCTCGCTTATCTTGGCTTCTGAGTAATCGATGAGTTCAAGTTCTACGGCAAAATTATAGAGAACATTCTGGTCTACATTTCACCCATATAACACTTTTCTGTCAGTTCATCCAAATCCTTGATATTTTGGTTTAAATACAAAATTTGTATAATTTCACGAATTTGATTCAAGATAACTGAATGGCGTCTCCCAACTTCAGCTCTAAATCGAATTTGCATGCACTCCGAGTTAGCTCACGTTAAGAATCTCACCTACATAAGCCGGTTAGGATTATCTGTCCCTTTTAGAGTCATTTTTCAATGGAAAATCTGTTTATTAAGGGGGTTTAATTTAAAGTCACTTCTCCAAATGTGACACTTCATGATTATATTGTTGTCAATAAACATAATGGATAACAAAGGAACTAAAATTGGTATGAAATGAAGTAGTCACAATTTCCGCTTTGTATTCTAAAGTGCCAATTTTTATTGAAACCACTTTGTGTGACTTCTTTCAGCACAGTTAACGCTTCAATGGCCTAAAATCTTTTACAAATTGAAGATGAAAGTGTACGATATTAGGTATTCTTTGAGAAACGTTCCATTCAGGTCACATCATGTTTCTTTTTTTTTATTTGAAAATGAATGCAAAGGTTAAGAGATGAATATTAGAATGTCTACACTCAAAAAAATTTGTGAGTGAATTCGCTTACATTTGGGATGCGCCAAAAGGACTTCCACTTGGTGTGGTAAATTTGTATACAAATCGTAAGCGTTTTTAGCAACATTCTGTAGATTCATTTGGCATCGTTTTGTTAATAAATTTGCTATCAAAATGCACATAAAAATATGAATTTATGGCTTACAATATGTTAGTGATTTTGTACTCAAAGTGTACACAAATTTAGCATTACTTTGAACCAATATTTATATACACTTAGGAAATAAAATTCAATTTTTCATTATAATCGTTTTATTCACTAAATTAAATTTAAATTTACAATTACCTTAGTAACAATAAATATTTGAACCTAAATAACAACAAAAAGTTCCATGGTTGCCTTTGCGTAGGCAATTTTGTCGTCTTTGTTGGGTTGAGGCCGCTAAAGAAGAAGATGGTTAGCAATTATTTAAATTGCCATCTTTCTTTCTCGTGAACTTGTTTTTCTCAAAAGCTCAGCACCGTTGATTAGAACAATTCTTTGAACTCCAAAGTACTTGTAAAGCTCCAAAAAAATAAATTTGTTCCTAAAAAGTAAAAAAATAAGAATTACTAATGTTAAAGAATAAAGAAGAGGTCAATTTTGGTAAAGTACAATTAAATCTAACAAGTATTATCTGACTTGTAAAAGGAGATTTTTTTAAATTCCGTAACTGGTTCTTTCGATTTTTTGTCTAAATCATTTAAAAAGACTGAATTAGTTCAGCAATAAAATCAACTTAGTTAATATTAAATTCACAAACTTTGAGAGCAATAATATTATTTTAAGCATTCGCAAAAGAAAAAACAGGATCTCATTTTTACTCTGCATCATTTTGGAGGCCAATTGTTTTAATTAGTCTGTAATAAGGGCAATTGTTTAGCAAAAAAATGGTCAGCAAAAAAACAATTTTTAAATTTCAAATTATACAATTTTAGTTCATGTGATAAGTAAAATATTGGCCTCAATTATAAGACAAAAAACAAAATACTTAGTTTCAGGATTTTGGTATTACAAAATCAAAAACTTATGGCTTGGGCACACCTTTTAAATCAGGGAAGTTTCAAGAAGTCGAAATTCGAATCTCTTTCTTTCTTACACACTTTGCAAAAGTCTATCTCATTCTTATGTACTCTTCTTCTTCTTTTAAACATCACAACAAATTGAATTTAGCTTAATCGAATTTGGAGTGCGAAAAAAATGAAATAGATATATGGAAAACGCGTGAGAAAGACATGTGAATTTTGATTTCGTGAAATCTTTCTGATCTGAAAGGTGTGCCTTGGCCATTAGGAGCAATATGTCAAATCTATCAAATGTTAATGAAATGTCAAGATATAAACCATATGTCAAACTTCCTGTCTCCCTAAAATAATTCCAAACTTCTCAGAAATGTTTAGAATTATCAAGGTACTAACAGTTTTTTTTTTTTAATTAAAATCTTGAACTTGGAAATATTTGACAGTGTGAAATTTTGAACTTGATCTTGGTCCCAAAATGAAAACCATTGTTGCGGAAATTGATAATAAAAAAGATGTCTTTGAATAAAAGAGATGACTTTGTAATTTTTGATCAATTTTAGGTTTATCACTGAGCAAAATGTAATATTTTATCGATGAAAACTGTTTTTGACTTAAAGTTAAATATATTTTTGCAAAGATTTGGATATTTAACTGATCAAAAAATTTTAATACCTTCGCAATAAGAGTAGGCATTACATTTGGATTTTCCACGAGAATGTTTTCACTAGCAGCGGTTCCAGACGCATCTTCCTCGTGACATATGTTTGATATAATACGGAGTTTTGACTTCTTGAAATGCTGCCGGCAAGATTCTAACTCCCTCTGAATCTAAAATTTTTCGAATCCATCCTCTTCGGTTAGTTGACTGCGTACTGCAAATTATAGGAACAATAAATAAATAAAATCAAGAATAAAAAAAGCGAAAGTAAATTTAAACTTGATAATACAGAACTTAAAGAACTTAAAGAATTTAGGTGAGATTCTTAAAATTTTCTGTCCCCCGATCAGCACCAATTTTTGCTAAAATGTGTTTCACTACTACGAATATATGGGTGGCCAAAAGTAAATTATAAAATAAGAAAGATATTAACTTGCAGTTTTCGTCAAAAGTTATACATCGGTTGAAAATTGCAATTTATTGTATCAAATCAATCAATCTATTCAGCAAAATTATAGAGGGCATTCTGATATACATATCAGTAAAATGATCACATATCATTTTACTGCCAGTGCATTCAAATCCTTGATATTTTGGATTCGATACAAAATTTTAACTATTTTTCTTAAAATTACTGCATTACGTCCTTCCAACTTTAACTTTATATATAATATTTAGTCACATTCCAAGTTGACTCACGTTAAGAATCTCACCTGCAATAAGCTAATCTAGGTTTATCACTATTTTTTTTTTTTTCAGAGAAATAACTGCTTTGGAAAACAAAAATATTAATGACGGAGAAGATAGTAATATTTTTTTTTTATTTCTATCAAATTTGAGATGCCATTGTCTATAAAATACTCTTCCTCAATCCAATTTTGTTGTGAAAATTTCATTGAAAGTTTAGGAACTTCTAACGTGAAACATCATGCACCAAAAAGATTTTTTTCACTTATCTAAGTTGAATATATTGCTTTTAAATTACTCACCACTATTTTCCAAGTCCTCGTAGCTTAATATGCCACTAAATTTTACATTTATAAAACACTTTTCACTGAGAAATTGCACTTGAATTGCTTTTACTGCGCCATTTGCTTTTGCACTGGGGCACAGCCTTCTAGAATATTCCAGTAATGTGAGAAAAATTCTCTCGCACGCGAGAGCCCAAACTGTTTCTCTCTCTCACTTCACTCCTTTCCTGCTGTTTCTCGCGCAGCTTAGCTTTCAGCTCTCACTGAATTTCTCTCACTCTCCCGTTTAGCAGCAAAAAAGTAGCGATTTAGCTTACAAGATTTTCAGGCATTACCAAACGTGAGAATTTTTGTTACACCAAGTGGAAGCTTAAAAGCTAACACGTTCCTGGGCGTCACACTTTTTTTGCAGTGTAAGCCAAAATTATCTTAAATAGAATATATTTAGAACCATTCAATCTGGCGAAGTTTACATGATAATAGTCCCTTTTGGAGCAGCAAGAGAACAAAGAACTAAAATTTCAATTGCTCTAAATTTAGAATACCATGAGTTAATCTGAAGTTAATGAGATGTCTGCGAAGTCAGCAAAGGTAAGCGTGTACAGTACGTATTGTAATGACATGAAAATTCAATGATAACACCTGGGTTAATTTACGAGACACCTGGAAACACATATATTACATCCTTTATTGCATTCTCTGGAAATTTCAGTAAAATATCAGACTTTTGGTGTTGTTACAGCATGTTATAAATTTATTTTTAGGAATTCTCACATGTCTTTAAAACGAGAAAATGTTTCAATTAAAATATTTTTTAAAAATACTTAAAAAATTTACTTCAACTGCTTCCTTTGAAGAGCTAATAAACATGTTATCACTTATTGATTTTACTTTGCGTTTAATCTTATTTTTCCCTCGATTTCGTTGATAAATTAAAAATTCTTCAAGCAGAAGTTGACTTTTCTCTCCTTCTTTGGCAGTCAGTAAGTTGACAAAAATAGGGAGAAAAATCAAGACACAGGTATGCAGATTAAATTAAAGTTACAAGAGCAGAAACAGAAAAATATGTCAAATTCAAAATAAAATAAATTCCAAGTTTTTTAAATACAAATTCGAAAAGTTTCAAAGTTTAGCATTGAGTTTATAAACATTTTCTATTGCACAACTTTAACAGAAATAATCAATGCAATATATTATTGACAGTCAATTAAGGAAATTGATAATACCCTTCCACAATTAAAATAGATTACACAATACAAGTCTAAAAAATTGATGGTTTCGTTTAATCAGCATGCAAAAGTCATATCAGTAAAACATAGTAAAACATAGTAAATACCAGAAAACACAGTAAACTCATAAGTCAAAAGGAAGAGAGATGATGACTAAAAATCGGTAAACTAAGTACTTATGGAACTTTCAGAATTTATAATGTGAAATTTCTAGTAAGGGAGACCGGGGCAGAATTAGCCACGTATAGTATTAGATAGTGGTATCTTGTAGTTTGCCTTCGAAGGAATATTGAGAAAACCAGTCTTTATTCTAAAGATATACTTCCCTTACTATTCAATGAAATATTTATCAGCATCATACAAACATTTTTTGTACAAATTATACGCAATGAAAAATTTCATTAGGTGACTAATTCTACCCCGGTCTCCCCTACTTCTAGTGCTTTGGACTTTGAAAGTCTCTCAAAAATCTTCCAACATTTTTGGCTTTTTTGTCGCAGAAATTCTACTGAATTTCTGTGAAATTTCTACGGAATTTTTGTGGAATTTTTGCGGAATTTCTGCGGATTTTTTGCAGAATTTATGCAGAACTTCTGCGGAATAAGTAAGATTGGAATGGATAAAATGAAGTGTCATTAGCCTTTAAAGCAGAATCGCAAATCTTTAATCTTTAATCTTTAAGTTATTTTTAATTAAAATAGGGTAAGATGGGGTAATTTGGAAACGTCTATTTTGCAATTTTGATATTTTCTCACTGTTTCAAATGAATAAAGAAAAAAAGAAAGCCATGAAGAAGGAAAAAATTCAATAAATTCGAGGGTACTTCTTCGTTGTTTTGCCCTTTAGCCACCTAAAACTATTAGGAAATTTCAAACTTCTAAATTAGACATGTTTCCAAATTACTCCATCCTACCCTAGTGAATTATTGGGCAAAGAAAATTTAACTACGAGCCTGAATGAAAATGCCTCTCAAGTACTTTTAGAATGAAAAGCTACATTGATGAAAACATCGTAAAAATCATTAAATGCTAAATGCCATTTCGTATTGACGTAACTACTGGTTAATTATATTACAATTTCATTGCTTCACATAACATCGTCAGTTAGTTCATACATAGTTAAATTGGTGAAAATAAGGCGTTCCAAAATTCCTTTTGATTCATTTTTAGGGAGTTACAGGAAGTCTCGGGATTATGCATATTTTCAGGACCGAAAAGACCGCGAAATGCCTTTGTACTTTTAGAAAATTTTCAAGAAGTTATAGAATTGCCGTAGCATATGCAAAACCTTTAAGGTCGCCTATTTTTGGGCGCTTTTTTCATTAATAATTGTATCGGGATATAGGGTTATATAGGATATAGGATATAGGATCATAATTTTAGACAGTCTGCTTATAAGCATCAATGTTCCAAGCTTGAAGTGCGATATTTTCAATACTAATTGATTTTTTTTGTTTCTATCTTTTTAGAAGGGTTGTTTAGAAACTTGGCAAGCTATTTATTGTATTTGTTTTTATTAAAATTAGTTTTAATACATTTAAAAATGAATTGATATGTGGAAGTGAATATGACTTAAATTTTGGACAACTTGGCTGTAAACTTGGACAGCTAATCCGCTTCAATAGGATACCCATTGTTCCCCCTTTCAAAAATCTATCTTACCAAGTCCTCTTCCTGTTTATGTAAGAGAACCGTAGAATGTCACAAGAAGCCCGGAAACTTTCCATAACATTCATTAAAGTGAGTTGACTTCGGTACTCCAAGTATGTGAGGATTAGCGCATTCCCTGGCCTTCCCGGGAGCCTTTTAAGGCTTTTCTCACTACATTTCGTTTGTAGAGATGATGTTCCTTTGTTTCTCCAGGCATTTGTCCAACTTAGTCATCACAAAAGCTAAAACTTCACGAAATTTCGTGAGAAAAACACCTGTCCAACCAAAATAAGGAGTATCACCTCACTGGTGAATATCTTAGAAGATTTCCCATTTTTCACACGAAAAACGTAATTTACAAGGCAAATCTAAATTCAGGTCAGATGTACAAATTACCGTTACCGTGAATCAATACAATAATCATTAAATATTTAATAATATCACTCAAAAAAAGCGAAGAAAGATTGTTAGTACTTCACCACAGCCAAATAAGACTGAAGTAAACATAAAGTTCTGTCATATTTCACGTAAGCAATTGTTCACACTTATGTTTCAACAAAGCAATTTTAATTCACATAATATTCAAAATTCAACGAATTTAGTGTTAAAATCTTCCAAAAAGATCATATATTTATATAGATTTCATTATTCATCAATTATTGAAATAAAAATCCATAATTTGAATCAATTTATTTTTAGTGTCCAATTTTACCCTCATAGTGTCCAAATTTAGAAACTGTCCAAAAATTACTAAAATTAATTTTTTATCCTATTTGTTACAATTCAATTATGTTGTCGTATATCTCGTATTGGAAGACTTTGCTGATCGTAGATCGCTCAGGAACGCGTTCCTCGTAATGTGAATGCTTGTTCCATGTTCTCGGAGTTTTTTTTTTGAGCAGAGATGGTGCATTTTTATTATGTTTTATCACAGTGAAAATGTCTTTTTCTATACATTCAGATCTTTGCACCGGGCGGGACTCGAACTCACAACTGTAAGTCAAGTCGCGCTGATTGCTCACAAAAATTCTTTCAAATTTACAGCGTCAAAAATGCATATACCTTTACAGGTGTTTTGAAAATGATCTCACAAACTAACTTCAAATGGTAGAGAAATGTGCATATTACCTATTAGGTGTATAACCCCAAAATCTCTTGTAAAATACGAAACACGTAAACATGGGGCTTAGGTACCGCTTTTAATTGCATAATGGTTTTATCCTATTTCTTACAAAGTGATAAGAAAAAATGAAAAGCTTGAAACTAACCCTTTCTCTACTATTATTTTTTGTCATTTTCGTTAAATGCATTTTTCACGTAACCTGTAGATGGATTTCCTAATTCAGGATAATGTCTTTAGAGCTTTGATAATCAACGGAGAATTTTTATTAGATATTTTATCAAAAATAAATAAAATGTGATCCATGATTCAACCCCTTTTCTTATTTTTCTCGACCACCTGTTTATTGAAAAATTGTCGTTAACTACTTAAAATTTTGTTCTTATCTCGGTGCAGTTCAAACAGTTCCAAACTTGATTGTACTGTAAATATGGAAATTATCTTGTAAAATAATTCATATCATGAACAAATATTTGTGAATCTTCTTGGAAGCATGTGATCGGACTGTATTACGGAAGGTGGTTGTGTTTGCCTTTTCCTCGATTCCTCAATGAACAAAAGGTGCGTCTTACGTTTAATAATAAGTACATACATTCGATAAAATATTTATTTTGTCGGTGTAGCATTTAAAAATAGATTAATTTTCAGAGTGCTGTGTGGACAAACTTTAAGATGTTCAATGAAATGTCTCTAAATTTCATTATGGTTCACACATATTAATTTAATTAGATTTATCATTGAGGTTGTTAAGGGTATTTCCTACAGACATAGTGTTGTCATTAGATTTTACCCTACATTGAGATATGAATATTAAGATTGTAATGACAACGTTATATTATGCTAAGATACTTATAATATTTCCCTTTTGTGCTCCACTATGGTGAAGCACAATATTAAATTGTCATCTAAGTGAGATTTTCACACAATAAAGGGGTCGTTTTAATGGGCGGGGGGTGTAAAGTGATGGCGAAAGTTTCTTGCATTAAGAACATTAACACTTGAAGGGAGAATGTCTACAAGATAATGATTATTTTAGTTTATTAGGAAACTGTTTTTGACGTGAATATGACTCTTAAAATATTATCAGCAGATGTTCTGCTATGACAAATTACGTAAATTTCTTGAAGATTGTTATAAAATTACAAGACAGCTGGAATTTAATTATTTTCAGACAATCACACGGTCAAATATGTGCTAACGTGCTACTCAAGTGCTTCTAGAGAATCTATTTCTATTTTAATTCCTAGAATTAGGATAATCATCTCGAGAATTATTTTTTTTTATTTGGAAACAATGACTCGCAACATTTTTTTCAATAAAACATCTTAAGTGCTTTCATTCATAAAAAAAGAGAATGTGTCGCATAGCCAAGAAGATTCTGAAAGCTACATTGTTGAATTTTAATTAAGTTTTCTAATTAAAGATTTTCTCTTATTCTACTGTAAATAACTTTTTTTCTTCTTAATCTCCAATTACTACATTGCTTAAAATGATTTTTTTCATTGCTCCCCTATTTTGATTCTTCATACATTGTCATCCCTGAAGAAACCAATGTATTATGTTGGAAGGAGGGATGATGAAAAGAAACTGCTAATCCAAAAAGTACTTGTAAGGTGATTCAAGAGCACGTCCCAAAATATAAGGCAATGACCAACATGTACATATGTATACTTGAAGAGTGCTTAACGAGATTAAATCCTATCAGGGATTTGTTATCATCTCCAATGAAACACAAATGGATGAGGGTTAGAAATTTCAATAAAAAGCAACTTCAATGCTTATTTCTTATTACATTTCACAGAAATTATTTATGTGTTACACTATTTATTGGGTTTTGACAAATTGTAAGTTACTATCTAGCTGGATAATCTGATATCAAATGAACCCATATAGTTTAGTTTATTAAGTCTTCTATATAGAAAATTGTCTGAATTGACTGAAGAAAATACCTAAAAATTTTCAAGATGCGTAAGGTTTAATTTAATTTTTGAAACAGAATTTATATTGCATTATCACTCCCACTTAAAACAAACCTTGAGTGATATGGCAATATTAAGACTTCAAAAGCCCTAAAGTAACTTACTATAGAATCCAAAATGATCCATACAGACAGGTAAATATATAAGGGATTGCAACAATATACAATAAAAATCCTTCTCATTTTTTTTATTCTTTACGACGCGCCCGACGCCGACGTATGCTTTGTGAACCTGAGAAGGACATCAATCCTCAAAACATTGTTAGGAATTAAATAGAAAAAGTCAAGAAAGGTCTATTTTTCCGTCTACTTCCTCCTATATTCCTTGTTATGTTCAATGTTTAATGTAGTTTATATAGAACAACACCAATAATGTTCTAAAATTGTTTTGTAGACGTAAAGAACACGCATCATCAATTCTCGACGCGTCGTGAAGAATTAAATTAAAAAAGAAATCAAGAAAGAACATTTTTTCACTTCCTTCTACATTTTTTTTTCAATCTGAAATTCCTCAAATAAAAAGGAATAGACACATTAAAGAGTTTTCATCGTTCTCATTCACTGCTTGCACTGAAGGAGTTCATTTTATGTGATTCGAGGGGAAACCAACATCGTTCGATCAGGCTTTAATTTTGCAAGGACAAATTTTGTGGAGTCTGTATTACGGTTATGACATCTCATATCCTGTAACCTGTGAAAAACGATTATTCTGTATGTTCAACGGTCTATTCTTTGTATTGTCTTTTCAGGACAGGATAAGAGTTATCGGCGTTATCACACTTGCACATTAAAATTTTAATGTGATTCACATTAACTATCGCTTGTGAGCGTCCTAATATGTTATTTGTGTCTTTGGGTCACTTAATATTTGAGGTTTTTCTATTTATTGATAAAGAAGTGGACTTGGCCTGCAAAAATGAGTTTAAATTTACCTAAAGCATAAATATTTTTCACATTAAAAAATTAAAGTGAAAATCGCATAAATTTTTTGCATTAATGCTATAAATCAATTTATATCAAATTTTGCGGGCCAAGTCTTCCTTTTTATCAACAAATAGATCAAATTTTGGATATAAAATGATTCAAACACACAAATTACACATTTGAACTCTCACCAGCGACAATTAATGTGAATCATATTAAAATTTTAATGTGCAAGTGTGATAACACAGATACACTTGCGATAAGTACCTAATAATTGTGTTTTTTAACCCTTTAACAACGAGGCACTTTTTACGGACTGAAAATCAACAATAAAAATTAAACTGAGAAATATAATCAATGATAAGTTTTACATCTAACCTTGGAAAGTCCAACGTCGAACAGAGTTTGATTCGGTGTATTTTGTGCTTCTATGAACGATAGGGATAAAAATAGCCCGAAAATTTAAGTAATTTTTCTGACAATACCGATGAATAATATTTTTCGCTTTAATGAAAAATATTACGTATGAGTATTGTAGTTTTTACTCCCAAAAGGGTTTTGCTTAAAAAATATTAGAAGTATAAAAAAATAAATAAAATCAATTATGAATTTGAGAATTTAAAAATTCACCATTTTTGAGCTTAAATATTTACTACGTATCAAATAGCTAGAGATTTGCAAAAAATATTGTAGATTCCTTCAACCTTCTACTTTACAATTATGTATAGACATAAGAAAAAAATAACTTTGGGTAGTCAGGAAAAATTATTTTCTTTATGGGACACCGGTGTTCCAATCGTCCTTAAAGGGTTAAATAATCTATCCCATTCGGGTCCCGGTCAAAATCCCGAACGCCAAAATCCCGAAAGCCAAAATCCCGAATGGGCCATAATCCTGAAAGCCAAAATCCCGAATTCTTAAAAGTATCATAGCTACTCCCACTATTGTACCCGTGCTTACTGGAGGCAAAGGGAAATCTTCTGTGTCTTAGGAATTTATTCTAAACATTTTTCTCCATATAATTTCATCCCTTTCAGAATTTTGAAAATTCGGGATTTTATCTTTAGGAATTTTAGCTTTCGAGATTTTGGCGTGCGGGATTTTGGCTTTCGGGATTTTGGCTGACACCGTCCCATTCTGACATGGAGCAGGTTTAAATTTTATAGGGGTTTGGAATTTAAAGATTGTAACTCTGGTAAATCAACCTTCTTCGACTTCCGAATCCTGAATTATAAAGGGTCCAAAAAATAAATTAAAAAACAAAAACCTTTATTCTAAGTCAGATTTTGAAGAATTGTAATATGTCTTATAAAATTCTGTATAAGTACTGCTTGGACTTGGAGCTCTATATACAAACGAATAAAAAAAAAATTGAAATTTTAATAAATGACCAGGGTGACTTCCCTGAACGATGTTTCCTGATTTGAGTTATAAATGATAATAAAGGTCCCCGTCAAAATCCCGAAATCCAAAATCCTGAAATCCAAAATCTCGAACGCCAAAATCCCGAATTCTTAAAAGTATCATAGCTACTTTCACTATTCTACCCGTGCTTACTGGAGGCAAAGGGAAATCTTCTGTGTCTTAGGAATTTATTCTAAACATTATCCTCCATATAATTTCATCCCTTTCAGGATTTAGAACATTCAGGAGTTTGGCTCTCGGGATTTTGGCTGCCTCCGGATAATACCAGTGAATTAATCGATTTTTTTCTTTTACTGCTCGAACTCCACAGAGAAAGCAGTAAAGGGTATCAACCCCCTTGTTAAAGCTTTTCCATATAAGAACTCTTTGGCCCAAAGAGTTATCGACATTGATATTGATATTGATATTTATTACAAACATATAGGGTACGCCCCTCTTACATTGTTTGATAGAGAAATAATTGAAAAAGAAAGGGTATAGAAGAAAAAGAAAAATGAGCAAGAAAAAATAGCAAAACGAAAGCAAAAAGCGACAATGTTTCTAGTTACCTATTTGAACTAAACCAGACTGATAGTACCTGGCAATGCCATATTGTAAACTTCTAGCACTCACAGGGAGAGAGTTCTATTGAACAACCCTCTCAGCGAAAAGTGTAAACGAGTACTGGTTCGAGTGAACTCTCGAAACTAGGTGTCCCCGCATGCTGTCTGAAGCTCCGGGATTCAAGAATGAGGCTAAGTAACGTAGCTTTCCAGATATAATCAGTCGGAGGAGGAAAGTGACCGCTATAATACGAAGGAGTGAAAGTAGATCAAAGCCCATCAAAATGTTGCGGTGCGCCGAGGTGTGGTCACAAAGGCCGAAACCGCAATGTTTACATTCATTTTTCCACAATTATTTTGCATATGGAGACACTGAAACCCATGGCAAGTTCTTTTCCTAAGAGAATTGATATACCATTCTAGTGCATTTCGAAATTGTGCATTAAAAGTTAAGAAAAATACATAATAATCCTCGCCAAAATCATGCAAGAATTACTAGCAAATTTGTTTGAATACCGGCAATACCTTTAAAATAAAATTTTTACTGGGTAAACTGAGAAATAGCCTCATTGTCTATTAGGTTTGATAGCCCCTGCTTTGGCCAAATTCGTGGTGTATTCTATGCTTAATGGCGTAGTTGCTCTTGTGATAAAATAACATTAATTTATTAAAACGTGCAACAAAATTCTAAGCCATAGAAAGAACTGTACCAAATAACAAAGTTTTACCCTCTTGTAATTTCGTAATTTGGAAAAAAAGAGGTACATACTACGAAATTTTACAACCCCTTCCCATGTTAATTTTTCTTCTTGATAACGAAAACTCTAAAAATTAAACGAATTTTGCAACTTTTTCGTTTTTCACAAAAACTTTTTCTTATCAATTCACTAATTTTTTTTTCAAATTAGTCTAGGATAAGATGGGTTAATTTAGAATCACGTCTAATTCGGAATTTTGAAATATCCTTTCTCACTGTTTTAGATGACAAAACAAAAACAAAAATTAAAGAAATAGGGGAGATTGAGGAAAAAAGTCACAAAATACATATATTTTATTTTTCACGTACTACCCGAGCGCCCCAGGAATTTTTAATTAGCAAAGTTTTGTAGAAAAATTTACTGATCTTCAAATTTTTGAAAGTAATTTTCCTCCATTTTGTAGGGACATACATTTATCGGTTCATTTTCTAAAAGGTAATTTTGTGACCAATCTCAAAAAATGCTGGGGCAAATAGTATATCAGTCGAGGGGTAAAATTATCATGTTTGATTTGCTTCGGACTCTCGTAAATTTAAAAAAATACCTAGGTGATATATTTTCGTACTGATGTATTTCTATACACCTTTGTAGAACAGCGTTTTCTCTTTCTGAATGAGAAAACTGCTTTTCAAATTAATTTCCAAAGGCTATTTTTGACGAAAAAAATCTATTCATCCATTTAGAAAAGGAGAAAGGGGCAAATTTTGCGGGATGTATTTGACGAAATCTGCGGAAGAGTTGTCAAATAAATATTACTTGAGTGTAGAATAAAAACAAAACAGAAAACTAATGGAAAGAAGTGTTTTATGTTCTTTTTAAATTAAATATCTTAAATTCAGTACAATTCGATAGAATTTTTATCGTCCAGAGTAGGGGAAAGTACTCTCCCTTCGAACGTTCATGCCTTCGAATAATATGATTTTTTTTAATTATTCCTAGAGACTTATACACAATTACCACTTAATTACCAATAAGATAAGCTAATATTTAATAGAAATGTGTAAGTCGCTTAAAAAAAAATAAAAGAAAATTCACATTAATCGAAAGCATGAACGTTCGAAGGGAGAGTACTTTCCCCTATACATTGAGTCGTGTATTGTTTAATTTTTTCGGCTTTTCATTACCATCACTGTCTACAACAACAAGCAGAGCCACATGGCAATGACATTTCTTTCGCCGTGAGGCATCAGAAATTGCTTAGGTTTTTGTTACTTTTTGCCCCAAACCTCTTATTTCTTTTTACCCCAACTGATCGTTTTTAATTAAAGGCTTTCCGGAGAAAAGAATCTTTAGAAAATACTAAAATGGATAGTGGCTTCGCAATTGATATCTGCTATAAGGAAAATATTTCAAAAACAGGTCTAAAAATTCCTATATTTTTTATTTTCTAAATTTCCTGTTTCGAAATTTAAAAAACTTACGACATTGAAGGTCTCTGGAGACTATCTATGGAAAAAATCTAAGCCGCTATCTTTTTAATTTTGGAAGAAATTGAATGTATTGAATTTTGAAAATTTCGATTTGTGACTTTTTGCCCCTATCTCCCTTGCTCTCGAAAGGCTTGTATTTCTTTATTATTTTTTTCTTTTTTCCCATCTGAAACAGTAATGAGGAAATCTCGAATTTCCGAAATAGGGTCAAAGGAACATCTCTTTAACAGGGAACTCCTATTGGCACTTTTATCAAAATGTGGAACTTTTTTTAATGTTTTTTATAAAATGTAAGTAATTTGACGTTTTCTCATTAATCTACGTTTTACGATAAAGATAGCTGTTCAAATTTTGTATTCCAAATGGTAGGGGAAAGTGCTCTCCCTTCGAACGTTCATGCCTTCGAATGACGTGAATTTATTTTGTTTTTCGTTAGAGATTTACACTAAATTATCATGGAATTATCAACAATTGATGATAAGTCAACTAATATTTAATAGAAATGTATAAGTCTCTTAGGAAAACTAAAAGAAAATTCCTATTATTCGAAGGCATGAACGTTCGAAGGGTGAGTACTTTCTCCTACAGAGTAAGGTGTCAATAGGTACTGACACGAGTTCTTAAAGTGTCAATAGGTACTCCTTTCACCCTAGATATGATTCTGTAATACCCTAGCTTCCTCTACATAGTCTGTACACCAGTAAGTGGGTCGGCAGTGTTATTTCGAAAGCGCATAAGACTGAATAAGCTAAATAAAACTGAAGTAAAGATGAAGTTCTATCATATTTCTCGTAAGCAATTGATCACACTGAATTTTCAACAAAGCAATTTTAACTCAAATCATATTCAAAATTTAACGTGTTTAGTGCTAAAATCTTCCAAAAAGAACAAGTATTAAGATAGAATTCATTATTCATCAAATATCGGAATAAAAATCCATAATTTTAATCAATTTATTTATAGTGATTTTCGGCCAATGAAATAGTTTTTAAGAAGTTGAAATTGTGAAAAAGTAGTAGTGAACCATTTCCCTGACATCCTTTTCCACCATTCTTTTTCCATGTAAGAAAACCTTTGTTAAAAAATTATCTAGAAATTGTTAAATATTATCCTATGTTAAATGTATATATTGTAGACCTAAAGAAGGAGCCATCAAGCTCCGAAACGTTGGCAAGGAATAAAGGAGGAGAAGATCAAAGGTCAAAATCCCGTGTTTCAACTTCTTAAAAAAATTTATTTATAGTGTCCAATTTTATCCTCAAAGTGTCCAAATTTAGAAACTGTCCAAAATTATGAGCCCTTACCCTAAGTTTTATTAGTTAAGACTTTTCAGTTTGGGGTAGTCCATATTTCAGTATGGTTCATATGAGATAGTCCTCTCTTCTCTCAAATTCTGGACCATAAATGCCGCAGAGACCTCCTCTCAAATGCGGTTAAATTTACCCAATAAAAAGTAAAGTATTCTTCATTTAGCATGATTTCAAGTCTTATACAAATATTCCAAGTATAAAGCTCATAATTGGTTTAAAAGAAGTGTGTTAGCTAGAATATAGGCCATATTCATTTGTTAAATGAGGCTAGAAAAGTGTTAAAGTGCGTGAAAGGCGTGAAAAAACCTCAGCCTTCTCTTAGTAAATAAAAATTCTTGTTGGGAATTTATCAATTCTGCAAAATACTACTCAACACTACGTCATTCTAATAAATCCGCAAGAGTTCGGCGAATGTGAGGAAATTTGAAAATAAGATAATTATTCGCCTTGAGACGCAGATGGATAATTCGGAAGAGACGATTTCCATGCTGAGATCACCGAACAGAGAGTCATGCATACAAAAAGCTTTTATTAAATCTAATGGCTGAACTTCTTATAAAGCGTCCATATCCATTTAGCAAAGCTGCCAGGGTAAATAAATTTTCTGCGTTGGTTGGTTCTCTTGAGCGACAGAATGAGTTAATTGATGCACCCCGGTTTTTCCGTCACATCGAAAAGATGAATTTTTAATGTTGGAAGTAATAGTATGAAATTTTTTTTTCTATATCTTACTGACCCCCGTGGTCGACAACTGCGTCGGTGGTATCCACCATTAACGCAATAACGCATGTTCACTCCGACTCATTTCGTTGCTTATTGGTATACCTCGTGGATTGGTGTGCGAGGGATTTTGGCTCATGTTGGAAAATCTTTCTCGCGTTTAACAGTTTTCCCATCAAGTTCATCTCGAGCGGTGGTGCTTTTTTATTCGTCAAAAGAAAAATTGACTTTTCCGGCGCACTTTTTTCTTGTGCCATTCAAAAAAAAATCCAACTTCCTGAATTTCCCTAAATAAAAGAATTAGTGAAAACCGCCAATTGTCATTGGGCGTGATTGGAATTTTTATGAGTCAATTATTTGAGTTGAATGATTACTTTCACAAGTTTTTTTTTGCCACCCGCATGATTTGGCGTGAGTGAAAGTTACCAAAAAGAAAAGTTCTCAGTGCAAAAAATATAACTTCCTATGCTGATGTCTATAATTTTGTGTGTGGCAGAGGAAACTTTCTGATAAATCTCCCTCAATTTCACGGTATGGCACAATTTCATTGAATATCTTCGTAGTAGCATTGTGTTAAAAAAAAATTATAATGCTCCAAAAGATATTCTTCGTGGGATGTAAGAAATGTTATTCTGCAAAACTTTAAGTTTCTTCTCCTAAGTAAATTTTCAAACCATCCAAAAAATGCTTTGTGAAGATTCATAGGGGATGCGCATCATAAAAAGAATTCTTTGGTGAAAGCATTGAGAGTTTTTGAGAGATATTTGAGGTCAAATGATATAAATTTTCTCCAAATGAAATGCTAATTGTGTTAAAAGTTGAGTATTTTGGTAAATGCTGACAAAGACACTGTATATCTTTTGTGGTAGCCAAATTGAATTTGTAACTTGAGTCATTGCTCAAAAATATTCTTATACTCTGACATCAAGGACAGGACATCAAGTACAGAAGGTTGATATTAGAAACAGCATGACGAGGGGGGAGGGTTGTTTTGAAAATTTCCCTAATATATTGTCGATTATGCAAAAAACCATCAACTGCTGGCTAAGAAATTTCCATTCACAATCAATTCCAGAAGGCAAATCCATTAAAGGATTTATTTAATGGTAGTACAGCTCCCTCCCTGTTTATTATGTATATTCACGCACATCATTAAATCTGTTTTTGGAATATCAAAAAATCCCTTTTATTTATAGCCTTTATATTTAGATTGGCCATTTTGGTTGATTTAGCATGATGGGAACAATGTCACGTCTATTGATTTCACGCTTAACCTTTTCCGCCTGTTCCCGAAAATTTACCAAATTTTTAAATAAAATTTTCTTCCAATAACTTGAGATTTTATATATAGCCAACAAAGCTCAAATGTCTGCGTATGACAAATTTTAAATTAAAAGTGAAATTGAATGGATTTATTTCTGGATTAAATATCTGCATTCAGGCAAGATTTCAACTCCAAATTATTCGCTACGTCAATATACTTAATGAAACACTCCATTTAAATATTCAATTCATGCAAAATATTTGATTTCAAATGGTCATATTACAAGCTACAATTAAGCTCAGTTGTTTTCTGTCAAATAGAATTTTTTAAAAAAAGTGTGAAAAATGATATACAATCAATGAAAAATTGCTGCGATATGTGAAAATAACAACCATATTTGTATCATCAAAATCTCGATTTCAGTAGAAATTGTTTACAATAATTCCATCAAACATTCAATCAACCATTTTGTGGTTATTGAATGTATGCACACATTTCACTGTGATAACCAATGATATTTGTTAACTCCACAATGGCAGGATTAGCGACGAGTTTTTGATAACACGAAAATGCCATAGATAGTGGTTTTACATAAAATCCCAATTTGCCAGTTTACATAATACACATAATTCCTCATAATTACTTCCAAAAATCCCCGAGAATCTCAATTCCCCAGCAAAGAGTAGAGATTTTAGTAGTGAATTCATTCGGTAATTTTCAAAAAGCTCTCGATGTCGTCAGTAGTACCTATCTTCCGTAAATGCAATAAAAGAGCTATTTAAATGTTATGAGCAAAAAAAATTGTAAGAGTCATTTTGAACACGAAACCATGTTTTAAAATCCATTAAATCCCATGTCCTGGTGACACGTGAAATGTTCGCAAAAACCACTTCAAGACAATTTTAGTGCAGCTTATTTTGGATAATTAATTTCATTGCCTTACGACCTAATTTCTTTGATCGCTGAAAAATTTTCAGTAGATAGCGAAGTGAAATTTATGTTTTATTGAGTGAAATTAAAATGCGAAAATGAAAATTTCTATTTTCGTTATCTTAAAAATGTCCCGTAAAATAGTTAGGGGAAAGTGACCATGCTTGATACGATCCAAGCTTGATAATAACTATTTTTTTCCTATGTTAATCAATAGTTATGACTCATCGCAATATACTTCAATAACTGGTGCTAAGCCTCACATTTCCTAAAAAAAATAGGATCCTAGCTCTTTTTTCCTAGTTTCAGGAAGCAAAAATCAAAAATAGGCCTAAAACTGTAATTTCGATACATGATATTTCATAAGTATTTCTTAATTAATGTCGCTGTTCACGAAAACTACTATCATAAGCACATAGAGGGGTCATCAGTACTAATATTTATGTAAAAATATTTTTACTTGGTGGACACTGTTTTTGTGGGTGGTAACAAATTCATAAATTCTACTTGTGTCCATCCTATATTTTAAGAAGGGTCCATGAATGATAATTTTAATGTGGCAACTAATATCATTAGATGTGATTATTTCATAATTACAATATTGCAATCCGCCAATTTTATCGACAATTGACATAATCTTCAACCCTGTTGCTTGAATTTTAAGGTTGCAGAATGACATTTTCATGGACTCAAAGTGAAAAAATGGTTTTCGCTAGCGCCCTAATGTCAAAAAACATGGCTTAGAAAAATTACATAAATGTGATCTTAAAACTAATAACCAGTCATATAAACGATTTAAGCAGATAGATTAGAGTTCCCTCTAAATATTGATGTGCAATTTTTTGTATCCGGTGAATTTTTTGCAGTAAAAATGGGCCTCCGAATTGTCGAATCAATTATTATACAGGAAGGCCCCGGACCCAACTTGTATAAAAATCGCTACTGAATTTCCATTTTCTTCTTGAGGAAAATTTAAGGATTTCCAGGAACTATTTGAGGTTGGATTATGAACCTAATAAGTAAGACATTTTTTTGTCATAGTGCAAGAATCGCTTCGGTTTGTGTGTTAATCAGAAAATAATCACAAACCTTGGATATCATTTTACAGTATCAAGCATGGGCACTTTCCCCTACACAGTAAAAAATTAACATTAAAGTTGTTGAATTTCAAGATGTTGAATTTAAAAATTGTTGAATTTTTATGTGTAAACTCAAAAATTGTTGAATTTTTATGTGTAAACTCAAAAATTGTTGAATTCTGTTTATGTTGAAATTTCATTTCATTTGAAGATTTTTATTTTTTTTTTTGCCTTTTTAGACATTTCTAATGTTTTTTCCTGCACTCGGGATCCCCCATTAATGCGAAATGATTACATTTGATGCTCAGATCTTCACGATATACTTAATATGAATATAAATATTTGATGTTCTATATGACTTTTGACCACTGAAAAGCATTTCGACTGAAGTATAAGTCTTAAATGGAAATTCAACAATTTTTACACAACTTTTATTTAAAAATTCAACAACTTTGGTTGAAATACACAAGGCTTCACACTATAATAGTGTGAAAAATTATGATAAAACTATAATAGTGTTAATTTTTGATCATGTGACAAAAAATACCATAAAATTGTGTATTTTTCACACTGTAATAATGTGAAAACTATAATCATACTGCAATAGTGGTAACTTTAAGATTTTTTCAACAGTTTTAAATCACGAAACATTGTTGAAAATTTTTTATGACTATAATTGTGAGAAATTTTACACAGATCTCAATTGAATAATTAATTTATCCGATTTCACACTATTATAGTGTTCAAATTTTACACATTTTCAAATTCAACGACATTGTTGAAAATTTTCCAACTATAATAGTGGTAATTTTCAATCACGTGACAATAAATTACCAAAATGTTGTGTATTTTTTAAACCTTTTTAAGTTAAACAACTAAAATGGTTGATTTTGCGCTATTATAGTAGTAAAATTTTACACATTTTTTTTACTGTGTAGGGTAAGTGTGCCAATTTTCGGCATAGTTGCATGTCAAGTGCGAAAGTCTTAACTTTGAAAAGTAATATTTTTAATACAAATAGATTTTTTTACTACTTATTTTTAAGGAATGTCACTTGGACCTCGTAGATGGTTTATTGTTTTGTTTCCTCTAAAATTATTCCTTATACATTTTGAAGTGAATAAAAATGACATAGTTTTGGGTAATATTTCGGTCATCTTAATTTTCATAGTTCTTTGATCTTAAGGAATTCTCCATGAAGCCCAAAATAGACACAGGGATCGGCTTAGAGATCAGCTCGAAAACTGAGAATTTGGAAGAACAGCCTGATCTTCTAAATTCATGAGGTCTAGTTAGTAAAATTACTGGGATTAAGCGACATCATAGTGCTAGTGCTGAAAATGAAAAGCTTCACTTTGGGTGTTTTTGGGTGCTTTTCAAAATATTAATTGGGTGAAAAACATGGAGATTAATTGTAGGCAATGTTGCAAAATCCTAAAATGCATCAAGATAGGACTAATGGGAAGGTCAGGAGTGCTCCTTCCTGTACGAAAAATCCATTGATATTGCACTTAAGAAGTGTGCACATTTAATAAAAATTTACGCTGAAAACGCTGATCCTTAAGTATATCCTCAGTGTATGATAGTTTGGGCTGATTCTTTACAGCCATATTTTTCAAGCTGAGTATTCTCCAGGATCAGCCTGTGTCTATTTTCGGCATAAAGGCCTTGACATTACGATTAGTCGAGAGACGGCTAATCATAATTATATTCGAAATAATGGTTAAACTTTATTTCCCTCATTTTCGACTAAGGTCTCTTGGTTTAAGTCGTAAATGTGTCTAGGGCATAAGACTTTTTTACATCAATTCGTTCGTCGAAGCGATATTCTTTGATTTTTTTGCATTGTATTATCTCAAAGTATGCAAAAACTATAAAAATTCATGGAAATTTAAGGTACAAAAGAAGTGGCCGAAATTGCAAGCTGTCCGAAATTTGGCAGGCTTACCCTACGTGGAAAAAATGCAATAAAACGGATATTTAAAACGAGCTTTTGGAAGATCTCTTTGATACATTTTCGATAAGATCATTTCCATAGGATATTAACCACTCCAACATCATTGTCGAAAATAATTTTTCTCTATTTTGAAGGAAAATGAGTTTTTTGAGCCATTTTCAGAAGTCATTTGTGGAAATTCTCATAAATTCAGGGACAAATGTTCAGAAACATTTTTATTGGGTTTATAACAGTTTTTCCTAAATAAAAAAAACCAGTTGACATATTTTTAGAGAAAATTATTTGAATTCATTTTCGAAAGGATTTTCTCAAAAACGAAAAGACTCTGAACAGCGGTTTTGTGGGAAAATGAAATGAGTAAATGTTATTTAGTGCATATAAATAATAATAATAATAATAATAATAATAATATTAAGTCGCATAACCGACCGTATCATGCATCTGCCGCCGTCTTAGCATTGGTACACAGTCCTCGAAGCCAAACGGAGGAAATGCTTCTTTACTGGCTGTACAAGTATTGGTTACATACAATATTGTTTCACTTTACAAAAGTTATGTATTTCAACCCAACGTAAAGGCAGGGAAAAGTGGGGCACATATGAAAGTGGGGCACCTTTGAAATTAAGATTTTTCTCCTATGTGTAAGTGGAACTGAGCCATAATCATATTGTAAGCTTCTCAATTTATTTGTGCACCTAAATTATATCACGATAAGGTTCAATTTCTTTTAAAATTAGGTAAAAATCCTAGTTTTTTAAGCTGTCCCAAATTTAAAACTGCCCCACTTTGCGCTACAAGAATGCGGAATGCTATTTTTCCAATCTTATACCCATAAATAAAATTTATCATTTATTTCAAATGGTTATTTCTGATAAAATAATTTAAGGGGGAAATAAAATCATACTAAATAGCATCATGCTCTTCGGATTCAGGTTATTGTGGAAACCTAAACATTTTACAAGAGTCGTTTTTGGCACAAAAGTCACTTTTCTGGGTTAAGAAAAAAGTAGAAAAGGCAAGCTGAGGACGAATTGTACTGAATAAACATCACTGTGTAATTTGTATCCTGTAAATTTTCACATATTTCACCTCAAATAATAATTGAAAAAAGGAACATTGGAGGGAAAGCTCGTTGGAAAATACAAAAAGGGGACAAAGGTTTAGTATTCAGTTGATTAAAATTTTCCTGGAAACACTCACTATATTTTAAATTTTTATAGGAAAGGATTTTTTTTTAAATTGTTTATCGCCTGGAGTTAAAGCATTTGTGTGTGTATGTATTTTTTATAAAGGCTACTTATTACAAAAACTTGAAAGTTTGCTAACTATTATCTTGGAAGATATCCAAGTTCGAAATTTTTGGCTTGTCGCATCTTGCTTCAGGTTTCTCCACTTCAAAGATTGGGCTTTACGGGTTTTATGATAATGACCAGAAAGATTGACAGCGTGCCTATAGACTGGGATATTAAAGCATAAAACAGGAAAACTAAAAAAATTGTCGACTATTTCACATTCACTCATTTTATAAAGTACGTCCCCTGAGTGCAAAGTTATTATACGTTTAACAAACTCAATCAAAGCGAACACAGTACTGCTTTATAAGTCCATAACTCCTTCTGGGCCCTATGCAATGTGAGAAAATTCCGTCGAAATAAAACATATTTTAGCAAATCTCGCAAAATGCTTGATTTTTACGAAAATTTCTCACAATATAAAATGTAATTAAAGACTGAAAATTAATTAATTTTGATTGTTGAACATAGAAGTTAAATTTATTTACTGTGTGTGACAGTCGCGACGTTGTTGGTTGGTTTAAGGCTACAGGAGCAAGCAAAATGAGCAAGGAGAATGCCAGCTTGACCAAAGGCACGTGTTGGTGACATTTTGATTTGTACGGCTGTGCTTTTTAATGTCTTATGTATAAACAGTAACTTGTCACTAAAATTTAGCGTATTCTTGGGCATAAAATGTAATATACTTGATGACTTTCCATCCCTGATGACTAAACTTTTAGATGGAGTTTTAGTTTTGGATCATGTCTGTTTTAGGGTTTTGCGTGAATTTCTCACTGTTTCAGATAGTCAAAGAGAAAAACAAAACCACGAAGAAGTACAAGACTTTATATTCGAGAGTATTTCTTCGTTTTTTTTGCCTTTTTCCGTCTAAAACTTTTAGGAAATCTCACAGTTCCAAATTAGATATGATTCCAAATTACCCTATCTCCCAATACAAATTAGTTGTGAATCTAAATTACATGATTATAAGGCTTAACTCTTTAACGAGGAGACAGTTTTCGCTGACCGAAAATCAGAAATAAAAATGAAACCGATAAACAAAATCAGTAAAAAGTCTTACATCTAGCCTTATAAAATCCAACAGAGTAAGAATCGGCGTATTTTTTACCTCTATGATCGATAGAGACAAAAATAGCCTAAAAATTTAAGTAATTTTTCTGCCAATATCAATGAATGATAAGTTTTAATCTAATGAAAAATATTATCTAAGTATTGTAGTTTTTTTTTTATAAAACGGTTTTGCTTGAAAAAAAAAATGGAAGTATAAAAAATAATTAAAATTAATTTTTATTATGAGAATTTAAAAATTCGTCATTTTTGAGCTTAAATATTTACTATATAGAAAATGGTTGGAGATTTGCAAAAAATATCCTAGATTCCTTCAACCTTCTACTTTGCAATTATGTACAAACATTAGAAAAAAGTAACTTTAGGTAGTCAGGAAAAATTATTTTCTTAATGGGACACCGGTGTTCCAATCGTCCTTAAAGGGTTAATTTCATTTTAAAATAAAAGAAAAAAAACACAATTTCCAAGCTGCCCTAACTCATAAGTGCCCTACTTCCCCCTTCTGACCTCTCTTATTCCTTTTCTTATAACTTTTAAGTCTTAACCCAAATCAAAAATGGATCCAATTAATTTTATTTCAATTTTTAAACACGTTTTGGAGGTAGTTTTAGCAAATAATTTATTAATTTCCATCAAGAAGGTGCAATGGGGTAGTCATAATCGGAGTTAAATTTAAATATTGAGATTTCCTCAATGCTTTAGATTGGCCAAAGTAAAAAAGCACGAGGAAGTACGAGAATATAGAGTAGTCTTCAGACTAAAAATTTATTAGCCCATTCCCCGAGAGTCTAAAAATCCTAAATAGCAACCAAAAAACGCAATCGCATCCTCTTTTTTTTCTCAATGTAGGAATTGAGGGGAAGAGGCTATGCGTTGTAATCCCTCTATTTAGATCCCGGCTGTTATAAACGTTAGTAATCAAATCCGTTCCTGGGCCGCTTCTAAGCCACTTCAGTATAATTGCCTTCTGGGTCTTTGTCATTGTACCTGTAAATTGGAGAGCCGAGAGAGTCAGTTCGGTCTATACCGTTAAAGAAGAAGGAGATGTGGACATAGGGCTCTCGGGGAGATCTGTCTGGGCACTAGAAGGTGTGGCGGCTAGTTGCTTAAGAGAACCTATTTCCTATCAATCCTTCCAATCTAGAATCCAACGAATCCGACCAATAGTTAGATAACAAATTTAATTGAAATCGATTAATTCACAATTGAATTTAAATTGTTAATTAATCGCTAAATGGCATTTGAAGTGATTAATAGAAAAGTTAAAAGGGGAGATGGGGTTACTTTAAGCTGTGGGTCTTCATTGATATACAACTTTTCGCATATTTTTGGAGGAAACTGGGCTTTAAATTTAAATTTATTTAATGTATCAATAATATGCAAGTAGTATGACCTTCTTTAATTAATCAACCTTTTCCTGTAAAATATGTTCAAATTTTATATCTCAAATGGTACAAAATAGGGTGCCGATAGGTTATGATACTAGTTCTTAAAGTGTAAATAAGTGTTTCTTCGACCCTATTTTTCTATTTTAATAAAACAAATTCTTAAAGGCGAAGAAGTAAGAGGAATATTACGAAATGTAATTTTCATATCCCAGGGTTAACCTTTAATAGACTTTTTTTTATTGAAAATACTTGCTAACTATCATGTTTAATCGTCACTAGGTAATCGAAAATCACCCTGAATAGGGTAAGTGTGCAAAATTCCGGCCAGCTTGCAATTCCGGCCATCTTTTTTGTTCCTCGAATTTCCATGATTTTTTAGTATTTATATACTCTAGAGATTATAAAATGCAAAAGAATAACAAAAATGTAGTTTTGACAAACCAGATGACGTGAAAAAGATATTGGAAGAATTAAAGAAGGGCAAGGAACTATGAGAATGAAGGTGGCCGAAATAGGGCACCAAAACTATGTCTACATTTTTATACATTTTAAAATGTATTAAGAACGATTTTAAAGTAAATAAAGACGATAAACTGTCTACAAAGTTCTGAGCAACACTCCTAAAGTAGAAGGAATGAAAAAATCAATTTTTATTAAAGATATTACATTTTAAATTTGAGAGTTTGGCTCTTGCATGCAAATATGCCGAAATTTGGCACACTTACCCTAATATGTGGCCTTTTTAGAGTTTTCTGATATGTTTTTCTATTATATGTATATAGAATATTGTTGAAGACAAATAGTTCATATAACGTGTTAAATTGGGAAACTATACTGAAATAAATTCAATTTTCCCCTTTTCCAGTGATAGAAAAGCAGTAAATTATTCCATAGGCTTGAATTCAATTAAGTGGATACAATCAAGATGAATTATGTTTTATATATTGATTGTATTTGGTGACTCTTGATGCTCTTGATTGAGGTGATAACGTTGTCTCTTGTCATTTTCTGTTCCAAACTCAATACAGCCTTTTTATTGTTCTCACCAAGAGTCATTCACCATCATAGACAAGAGATCCCCATATATGAAGAAAGTTATCCCTCTACTGAGCATCTAAATTTGTCCGTTCAAAATGAATTGACATTGACATTGTTGAGAAATTTAATTAAAACTTGCACTAACCCTATAAAAGCCCCATTTCTTCGCTAATGAATCCAAAGCTATTTCCCGGATTGCATTTATTATTAGTTTACTCAATGACGGAATGAGACTCATTCTCCAGAATGGGAATTATTAAAAAAAAAAGGAAATGATATTTAATCCCAGCTACTGATTTGCAAAAATATTTAACATATCAATAACATGGCGTTACAGCAGAGAAAGGAAAAAAATAATCATGTGCTAACACGGAAAATTCCTATTCAATTTTCAATGAAGATTGTGTGTAAATAAATTTGAATAAAGAATGTGTGAGAGGATTCAATAAACGCATATAGATTTTATTTACATTCTGTTGAGCATAAAAGAATGCCGAAACATGCCTTACATTCTAATTTTCTTTGGTCTTGAGATTAAGTGAGTATTTTTAGATAATAATAACGTTCAAAGACTATCGAATATAGTAATTTAATAAGAAATAAAAGTAAATTTAATAACCTTATCCTTAATGCAAAAAGGAAATATCAGTTTAGGGGGAAGGGAAATTGTCTGACTTCTGTTCTTCCCAATAACATATTGACTTTCAGCTTTTGTGTTCTTCTTTTCCAATTTCATTCATTTGTGTGACGATAACAGAGAAACTCTTGAGTGGTTACAAAAGTCAATATAAAGTGAAATGTATTGTATCAAATACACGTTGTATCCTTTGTACTAACTTCCAACTTTCCCGTAATGTGTCTTTTAAAGTTGTTCAGAATTCCATACAGAGTTGAGATGAAAGAGAAAGGAATTTTGCAATTTTACAGTGATAGGATGGAATCATTTGCAAATTGAATTAAACTTATTGAAAATGTTTTTTTCTTTTTGAGTAACTTCTCTAACTTAACTGCAAGATGTAAGAATTCTTCTCTCATCACAAATATTACATTTACTTCTTTAAATGTTTATACTTGCCTTTGAATAATATCTAAATTCAGCACTGTGTGGTACTTTCAAACTTTAAGAAGATTCTTCAACTCCGTTTCAACAATGTATCTGGTATAGCGAAAGTTTAATTTTCATGCACAATTGAAAATCAAGTGCACACTGTAAGTTTTCATATGATAAAATTGATAACATTTTCTGAGAATTCCCTCCTGGATTTTCTTTATTTTCACGTACTTCCCATTGAATGAGAGTCAGAGCTTTTCGTATATGGAAAACAATTACGCTTTGTGAACTTCTATTGCATGATTTTTTTCTTCAATATTTGTAAAATAATATTTTTTGTGTATATACGCAAAAGACGCAAAATTAATGAAGCATTTTTTTTAATAATTTGGTCCATGTAAATTGATCGTTTATCGTGAAATTGCCTTTAGAGTTTAATATCATGTTACAATGTTAAGAAAAATGACTTTCTGGAAAATTAAAAATCTGTATATTATTTTATTTATGAAATATCGTAAAAATTAGTAAATGTGTGGTTAAAATTACATAAAGTATAGTATTAGGACTTTCATTTTAGGTCACAGAGCACCATAATGCTTAACAGAAAATGTAAAACTAGTGATTAGTTGGTTTAATCTTACAGTAATTGTATAAATTGAAAATTCAGTTTGTCAGTCGATTTGAAAATTAAAATATTGATTTTAAAACTAAAAGAAATATTTGAAATGCAGACGAATATTGCATATCAGAACATACATAAATTTATAATGGTAATTATATCTAATGAGATAACACAAATAGCAAAATTGTTATGCCGTTAGTTTGAGTGTTCGTGGTCCATGATATTCTAATATGGTTCATATACCTAAGTAGAAGTTTAAAAAAAAAGTAAATAAATAAAATTTTTAAACTCTTTATATTTTAAAGGTATCAAAATTCTAATTTTAGCAACCAAATTTCATTGGATTATCCGAATCTAATGAATCATTTGCCCTTAATAAATCAATCTCGTATTCAAATTTTTAAAAAATCTTGACTGTTAAAGAATTAGAAAAGTTAAGTCATATGGCTAAGCCGGCTAAGCCTTAAGTTTACAGGGGTCTGGGAGGTACTTAAAGTCAATGAGTGACATTATTTACTCATTTTTTTCAATTTGTATTAGGAAATTTATCTATTATGATATTAGAAAGGGGTGGCAAAGCATCCCAGGCTTTTCGAAATGCTCGATTAGATTAGATGCTATACAGCATAAGTACTTTCGCATCATTTATCGTTTACCGGTTCTCAGCCGATTTGAACCGATTCTTAAATCTCTCAAAAGATCCCCCAAAATTGTTTTAAAAGTAAAAGGATTGATTTTCAGATAATTTTTTTTTTATCAGTTATGAACCGATTACTGCTTCAAAACGGATTGGAACCGGTTCAGTTTTATTGGAAATTCTAAGACTTTTCCAACGACTCCAAACATGACTCCATTTGCTTGATAAATGCGCTCTCTAATGTGTTTTTAACTTTTGACCTTGAAAAAACGTTATTAGGAATGATGCAACGGTATTTTCGTATATGGACGAAATGTTCGCATGGGTAATCTCTAAAACATGTCCAAAAATTAAAAAAATTGCGCTACGCGTTTCGAGTAACCCCAAAAGCAGAGTTTTGGAGCAGAAGGGGGGTTCCCCGAAGGTTCCAAGTCACTATCTCTAACCGTTTGACCTCTAGAGCTGGCGACAGTCGGACGGACAGACGAATAAACAGCGTAATGAAATTTCTCAGAAATGGTCTGAAATGTGAGGATTTGTTGAAAAAAGTGGAAGGTGGAAATTTGGGGGGGGGGGGTGAAAAAATCGTGGGATTATTATATACTGCTCTCTTCGTAGAGTTCGAGCAGTAATATGCTGGAACAACATACCATAAAGCAACAAGATTTTCCTGAAAGGGAAGTTTGGTTTGAAACATCCATTATTTGATTTTTTTTTTGATGAATTTGACAGTCCCATGCCCTATGGTAGCAAGTGCAGTGAAGCACCCTCGTTCAAACTCGGAACAGATGGTTCATAGGGTTAATAGTACTATACTTCGAGCCATTTAGTGCTCCACGATTGATTTGTTATTAAGAAAACATTCAAAATAAATTCATATAAACTCTAAACACATAAGAGGTCGTTTTGAACGAAATATTGCAGCATAATTTGACATCCGTCTTATGATTCTCGATTTTTTCTTAAAGGGAATTTTTAAATAATCATAGTTTATACAAACAGTCAAATTCTTAGTCTAATCCCAAGTTTAGAACTTATTTGACAATGTAACAATTTTATTTCCAAGATAAGTTAAAATATTATTCATTGTCTTTAAAGTGGGAGTGTGTATTATTAATACTCATCATAACATCAACCGAAGGACATTTTAGTTTCGTAAATAGATAGAGAATAAACATTCCTAATTTTTATCTTTTATTATTTTGCACACAGTTCAGTATAATTTTCTCTAATTACCTTAAATAATTTATGTAATATACCTACAGATAAAATTAGTGATCGACACGAAGAACATTTCATATTTTCGAAACAATGTAATTTTTCTCTACTGCATAGTTATTTTATATATAAAATAAGTTTATAATAAAATAGATAAAGAACAGGGGAAGTAGGGCCAAGTAGTAGTAGATCACTTTTGAAATTAGATTTTTTCTCCTATTTTTAAATGGAACTAGACTTTGTTATGATATAATTAAGCTCAATAAACCAAGGATGAAGCTAAATCACATTATGAAATGGTTAAGTTCCATTTAAGAATA
Source organism: Phlebotomus papatasi (assembly GCF_024763615.1). Classification (NCBI taxonomy): domain Eukaryota; kingdom Metazoa; phylum Arthropoda; class Insecta; order Diptera; family Psychodidae; genus Phlebotomus; species Phlebotomus papatasi. Next base: position 92,655,210 of record NC_077223.1, read on the forward strand.
TGAGAAAATCTCTATTTCAAAAGGGCCTCAATTCAAACCCAAGAAGCATAATAACTATCTTATAGAACCAAGACTTTGACAAGACTTTTAATGCGCCTTTAAAAGGCTTGATAATTTTGTATTGAAATTCCTGTAGAAACTTTTAAGACTCTTAATAGCTCACCACTTTACTTTTAATAGTCACATAAACGAAACTAAAAGCGCTATAAGCAGATTCTAAGAATTTTGGGTTTTAAGGGGTTACGTGGGTCAAGAAGGCTAAAAAAACAGAATATTTTCTCGAAATTTTTCCGGCATAAATTTTTTTTTCAATTTAAGCTTTTAGACATATTAAAGTACACCATCATAACTATATTTTCTGAAATTTTCATTTAAAAATTTTAAAAACTCACCTATTGAGACCTGATTTTTGGATATGTATTCTTTTTAATAAAAACTTACTCCTCAGTGAACAAGATTTTTCTTAAAATTTTTAAATGAAAATTTCGGAGTATTGGGGAAAGTACTCTCCCTTCGAACGTTCATGCTTTCGAATAATGTGAATTTTATTTATATTATTAAATATTAGTATTATAATTATATTAATAGGTTGGAAAATAGAGAACATTAAGTTGTTTTTTTTTTTAAATTCTTTTTGAGACACGTAACCCCTTAATGTCTTACGTATTGAATTCTGTTAGACTATATTAAGAAGAAATTGCTTCTTGGGAACATATCTTTACCCCTATAATTTGATCTGTAATTTATCGACTTTTTGTTAAAGTATTGCATTTTTGAACCATTTCCATTGGAGTGACTATTCTTTGTACTTTTCTTGGGCACTCTAAGCAAGCATCTCACAACAAAATCCGTAACAAAATTATACTTAATTTATTACTTTAGTGGTATTGATTTATTAGTGAAATTTGATTAAAAGGAAAGGGTATAAAAAACCCTATTATGCTTCGCTCTTTATTGGAAATTAATTTGCGAGGGTTATTATAAGTATAAATTGATTGGAATTTCAAAAATTTGATGAGAAGGGACTGTCGCATTATTGCCATATTTTTTTATAAACAATACTAAAAATAATTAAATGAGTTTATAAAGAATCATATAATAATGTATAATGTGTTAGAGAGTAGAGACATATCCTAGACAAACACAAATTTTATATTGCGATAAATGAGAGGGCAGTCTAAATTACATTTTATTACATGTAAAACGTATAGGTACCTATTGTGAGCAATGGCATGCCTAAAATTTTAATATTTTTCGTCTGTCATTCACTTTGTCAAATAAATTCTTCATTTGTGCTTTCGTCTCGTGCTTCAAGGGACCTTTATGGAGTGGTCGGTAAAATGAAGTACTCTTTCTTTCCTAAATAAAACACATCTAATGGAGTTGACATATTTTCAGTAGAATGAAATCTATATAATGTTGAAATGATGCTGAAGGTAGGAATTTAATTTTGTGGGGATAAGAACCCGATAAGGTTTTCTAATTTTACTTTTTTTCACAATTCTTGTCGTCAGCTGAATTTTCAGACAAATTTTTCCTTCTTGTATTGACATTGACACTCAAAATCGGTTAAATCTCAGGGTTGAAATTCCTCTGTCTCTTTTTTTTAGATTGCCTAATAAAAGTATCTTAAAATATTGATGTACTGAAAATTCTTAAAATTAAATTGTCTTATAAGAATTTCTTACTTATTTACCCTATTTTATCTATGGAACAATATATAACAAAAGCATCTCAAGATGCGAGTTAGAAACGACTTCCGTTTTCTTTCAGCTAAAGATAAGCTTTTCTTATTCTTTAGCTAAGACGTTCAAGTGTAATCATTTCCCTTTTCAATTCAAAACGGTATCTTTTGTGTATGTAATCGACTTCAACTATCGCTATGTAATATCTTGGTTCCTTCTTCGAATAATCTTCCGGAAAATCATATTGTTACTACCATAGGCAAGGTGTTATTTCAGTAATTGATTTCCAAATATAAGAGGAATGTCGAGATTATTCTATAAATAAATTTAACATGAATGAGTGGATATATTAGATACGATTGGTCGTAAAGTATGTTTCATAATGTTTTATTAATAGAGGAAATATATTGACATATATAAATTATTCCACATGGAAGAGAGAATCATGAAAATGTCTACAATATGATAAGCTTTACGAGATCTGTATGGAATGAATATATCTTTTATCCTTCAAAAACATTACAAATTGATCAAATTGATAGATAGATTTATCATCAGATTAATATATTTATTGAAATTTCAAGTGTAGAGAATGTAGTAAATTCTAAGAATATTTTCATGGAAAACCAAATCTTTAATGAATTTTCTTTTCATCATGGATGGATACCAGTTTATTTTATTTTTAGAATGAAAGAGTAGAGTACGTTATATTGTTCATTATGATAACATTTTTTTTCTATCATTCTCGTACCATCGAGAAAGAAGATGAGAAAAAAAAGGAAATTATTACTATTATACTTGATGACTTCTTTCACATGAAATTACTTTATCCTCTCTGTAATCCTTTGATTACTTGGTCATCTTCTCTTTCTCTTCATTTACTTTTATATAAAGAAAATGCAGCGACTGATTGTCTTTAATAATTCAGCCCTTTAAAGAGAGGAAAGATATATAAAATGTGGTATATTTTAGTTATAGGGGGAACTGGGGCAAAATGGATCAAAATAATCAAAACCAATGTTCGGATTTTTTATGAGGTCCCAAAAGATTTGACAGATTTTTGTCAAACCCTTCATGTGACTTTGCGGATGAAAATTTTCCTAGATAGAAAAAAAAATATGTAGGGTAAATGTGCCAAATTCCGGCCGGCTTGCAATTTCGACCACATTTCTTGTTCCTCGCATTTCTATGATTTTCTAATATTTGCATACTCTATAGATTATAATGCAAAGAAATAACAAAAAATGTTGCTTCGACGAACAAGATAAACTGAAAAAGACATTAGAAGAATTCCTGAAGGGCAAGGAACTATGAGAATGAAGGTGGCCGGAATAGGCCACCAATGCTATGTCTAAATTTTTATTCATTTTAAAATGTATTAAGAATGATTTTAGAGAAAATAAAGATGATAAACTATCTACAAGGTTCCAAGCAACACTTTTTTTTTAAAAAAAGTAACAAAAATATTCAATTTTTATTAAAAATATTACATTTCAAACTTGAGACTTTGGCGCTTGCATGTAACTATGCCGAAATTTGGCACACTTACCCTAGTAAAATTGTTGGTAAATGTGTGAATTTATATTGGGGACTTACGAAATGTTTGAATATTTAATGACTTTTATTTATTTTTTTTCTATTCAATTTTTATTTTTTATTATAATTCATAATTTTATAATAAATTTTGTAATTTATTTATTTTAAAATAATTTCGAAAAACTCTTTACTTTTCCCACAATTTTCCCACAATATTTTTTTCTGTATATGGAAACGTACTCTTCGAACCATTTAATGAGTAGTTTATTTTGCAGAAACGATGATAAAAATAAAAATATAGGGGAACTGTACCAAATTTCGGCCAGCTTGCAATTTCGGCCATTTGTTTTGTTCCTCGAATTACCCAAATCCATATGGTTTTAATTTAAAGCCTCGGTCTTTTGTGAAGATATTAAACTTTGAAGTTTTTGCTTTTGTCCTATATTGTCCCATGTTCCCCTACAATGTTGTATTAAAAATATATTTAAATTCCAAAAATAACCTTGAAGATCACTATGTTAAAAGTGTCGGATTTGTCTTAACAATAGTCGTTTCTTAATCTCAAATTTAAAATAACCTTTTTCTTGCTTTCAGCGTAATGTGCTCTGATGCTATGATAAAGAAAAATGTCTGAGAGAGTTAAATAAATATCTTCTGCTTCACTTCTCGCTTTTTTGTTCATCACACACAGTGATAATGTTTATCTTTCAGATTGTTTATCTTCAGTAATTGAATATACATTTAGTACGATCAGACAATTACACCAGACCCTCTTGTATTTTCAATGCCATTACCCCAATAATTTAATAGTTTGATTTTTTGCAAATCCGTTATTACTTACGAATCGTACGTCTGAGTACGCATCTTTTCGAGGTATTTATATCAAAAGAGAGAGATTTTTGTGCAAATACAGGTGAGAAAAGACAAATTGATATAAACCATGCACTAGTTCAAAATAAATGTAAGGTGTTATCAGATTAACGCAATTTGTAGTTATCATTAGGATAATTTTTCAAAAAACAATGTTTAAAGTTTAAACTATATTAATATGAGTGGGAGTTGCTGACAAGTTCAATTATGTAAATAATAGCTGCTAAACATTTATTATATACAGAAAGCAGAATTCAATAATTTCCAATATACTTCGGTTCTGTAGTCAAGAATTAATAAATGTTAAGTAAGGAAAGTTAAAATAAGTTTGACTCCCTTTTCAGCCTTGTACCACATTTTTCTGCACATTATCTTTCTCTTTGCTGTATTTATGCGAAAAATTGTTTTTTGGGGGTGAAATTAGATGTATGATTTATAATCTTTAGCTGTATTACATTTTCCAATAATACACTTTTCGGCCTCATTATCGTGTCTTTCTTTTTCAACTTCTTCTTGTATGAACGCTATACTGAATGTGTTTATATACTTAAGATATGCTACCTACACGCTTATCAGTTGGTTTTCTCTCATTAACTCAACAATTTACTACCTTTACACCTGTTTATGACTACGGAAAAATCATTAGAATGTCGCTTAAGTACTAGTAAACAGATTAAGGTGATATTTCGGATTATATTTTGCGCTTTATAATTGAAAACAATACATAAGCATATCGCTTATTCGGTATTACAGGGGTATAAAGGGTACAACCGTATCCATAAATTTGCTTTCAGTGAAGTTGTTTTATTACTACACATTAGAGAAATTTAGAGAAGCAAATTTCTTACACTTCTATAGGAAAAACTGTCATATAGGGCAAATGTACCAAATTTCGGCATAGTTGCATGTAAGCACCAAAGTTTTAACTTTGAAACGCATTATTCTTAATACAAATTGGAACTATTTGTTACTTGTTTTTCAATAATGTTTTTGGGAACCTTTGTTAATCGTCTATGTTTTCTTTTAAATTATAATTATATTTTAAAATGAATAAAAATATAGATAAGGGAAAGCGCGTTACCTTTGGACGATTTATGCTTCGAACAATTCATTTTTTTCAATGCGTTATAAATGAATTTAGCCCATTATACTATTATATTTTAATAGCTAGTCCAATGTCTTCAATTTTCAGAAAAGAGCTATGGGCAAAATCCATAAGGAACATCCAAAGGTAGCGCGCTTTCCCCTAGATAATGCTTAGGGTAATATTTTGGGCCACCTTGATTTTGGTAGTTCCTTGACTTTCTGGAATTCTTCCAAAGTCTTTTTCACATAATCTTGTATAAAGAAACGACATTTTTTGTTATGTTTCGCATTAGGGGAAAGGCTATAATTTTGGATAGTTTCTAAATTTGGACACTTTGAGGGTAAAATTGGACACTAAAAATAAATTGATTAAAATTATGGATTTTTATTCCAATATTTCATGAATAATGAATTATATCTAAATATTTGTTCTTTTTGGAAGATTTCAAAACTAAATACGTTAAATTTTAAATATGATTTGAGTTGAAATTGCTTTGTTGAAAATTTAGTGTGAGCAATTGCTTACGAGAAATATAACAGAACCTGAAGTAAGACTTGCCTTGCGAATTACGTTTTTCGTGTGAAATATGGGAAATTTTCTAAGAGGTTCACCAGTGAGGTGATAATCCTTATTTTGGACAGGTGTTTTTCTCACGAAATTTCGTGAAGTTTTAGCTTTTGTGATGACTAGATTCGACAAATGCCTGGAGAAAGAAAGGAGCATCATCTCTACGAACGAGATGTAGTGAGAAAAGCCTTGAAAGGCTCCCGGAAAGGTCAAGAAATGAGCTAATCCACACGTACTTGGAGTACCGAAGTCAACTCACTTTAATAAATGATATGGAAAGTTTCCGGGCTTCTTGTGACATTCTACGTTTCCCTTACATGAACAGGAAGAGGACTTGGTAAGATTGGTTCATGAAATGGAGAACAATGGGTATTCTGTTGAGGCGGATTAGCTGTCCAAATTTACAGCCAAGTCGTCCAAATTAATAACCAAGTTGTCCAAAATAAGAGTCAAATTCACCTCTACATATCAATTCATTTTTAAATGTATTAAGACTAATTTTGGTAAAATTAAAGCCAATAAATCCTTGCCAAGTTTCTAAACAACCGTTCTGAAAGGAGAGTAACAAAAAAAATCATTTAGTGTTGAAAATATCGCACTTCAAACTTGGAACATCGATGCTTATAAGCAAACTGTCCAAAATTATGAGCCTTTACCCTATGTAATCACTAGAGTATGAAAAACCTAACAGTTCATGGAAATTTGAGGAACAAAAGAAGTGGCCGAAATTGGAAGCTGTCCGAAATTTGGTGCAGTTTCTCTATATATTTATTTTTGAATACAAGGTTATAGTTTATTTAAAATGAAACTATATTACACCATCTTTGCCTCAGGGTGCCTACACATTGTTAGCAGTTTTCATCAAAAATTGCTCTTTTGAAGGAAATCGTCCGCACTGTTGCAGGTAGAAACGTCAAAATTCTGTCAAAAATGCGATTTTTGACGAAAATTGCTCCCAATGTGTAAAAGTTTTTATGTAGAATTCGATCATGAGCTACTTGGTACAATATCTCATTTAAGATAATGAGAAATTAAAAATATTGCAAAAAATGAATAACTCCCGTGTTTTTATAGATCAAAGTTTTTTTTATCCCATGCGCTTTTGTTTATTTTATGGATTAAGGCAAGTCTTTTACAAAATATGTTTTCTTCTCTGCAATAGTGATGTAATGAAAAGATGTATTCGCTTGCCTGAGTTCACTCGAAAAATTATCTTTAACAGCGTTTATGGAGCTTAAGTTGTTTATCGTTTGAAAGGAATTATGAGCATAAGATCAAGAGAAATTGATTAAGTAATCACTTATATATTGTGTCGTTCAAAAAAAAAATAGAAATAGGTAATATACTTTCTTTCATGGTTACTTTCCCTTGACTTAAGCTCCTTGAGAGGTGATGTTTGTTAATTCGGCACCTCAAGGTTTCACATCAATGTAAAAAATATAGCTTATGTCGAAGTTAAAAATATCTGCAGCTACTTGTTGCTTTTAACTTGTATAATCCTTTGAATATGTTAGTTGGAGATAACTCTCAAAGAATATTGTAGCATTATTTTTCTTCTCTGTATCAAATTTTCAGTCACAATATTTTGTAAAATAATGAGAAACTTTTAATTGGATTCCAAGTATAAATTATAATGAAATAAAGCGCCAAACTTCATCATCCTAATTGATTTATTTCAAAGTAACGAATTTTATTACTGTTGATTAGCATTCTTGGTATGAGAATCCGTCTTTTGGGGAATGTTCCCTATTTAAATTTTAATTAATTGCTATAATTAAATAATAAGTCTGTAAAAATTGCTGTACCTGAATGTAAGTTTGTTGAATCCACCAGCCATACTAAAACAGAATTAACCGCAATGTTTATTGAGTTAAGCTAAAAAAGAAATTGATTGACGTTTTTTTTTAATTTCACAAAATTTATACACTCGAATAAAACCTATTTATATTTATCCTGATATGTTCCACTATTGCCATTGATACAAAGCAAATGGTATGTGAAATGCAAATATTGCACTATTAAATTGATGCTAAAGTAATTTACGTATATTTATGGTGGGGCGGTCAATAAAGTTGTGGTTGAACATGTGGTTAAATTATTTTATTGCACAAATTCTAATACATAAAGAGAAATATAAATAATCCCTTGATTTAAAGCTACATATATCGATTCCTGTCTCCTAGATATTTGTATATTTTACGATGTTCACAAGCAAAATGATACGATATATTCATTTTTGATATTTGATGATCTCCTTCCCTTAAATTAACACTTTTTAGAGACAGTATTTGATTCACTTTTAGTGTCTTTTCCTCTAAAACAGTATCCAGTAGGGGAATCGTGTAATTTTTGTGGAACTGTCACACTTGAGTAAGAAATCTAATCGAAAATGTAATTAATTGACTTTAATTGAAATTCCTGTCCAATGATATATTTATGCAAATACAATCCATCTAGGTTAATTTCTTTAATAAAATTAATTATCATTTGAATTATCAGAAATCTCAAATATGTGTCTTCTGACAATGCAACGTGGTAAAGTCACGGTTACAAAATCACTTTCGGAAAACCTCTCCTGATATTTGAACGCAATTTGTTACATGGCGTTGCCACAGTGTTACAGAATTCCCCTAGAGAAATTATTTTATTTTTTATTTTCGACAAGATTTTCGACTTATTAGGAGTTCCTGACAAATGTTACTCATTACAAGTTCCATTTAGAAATCTAAAGTTTTGGATTGTTTAACGTCAAGTTGCTTCTCTGTCCATCTGACCCGTCTGGCCGTTACGTACATACACGGCAAACGGTTAGAGATAGAGACTAAGTACTTTCGATCTACCCCTCCAAAGTCGATCCATAATGGACGATCCAAGGACTATTAATATAACCTTCGTTATTTCCCCACCCTTCTTTTCCATTCTAAAACCATGTTTTTTTCGGGATTGTTTGAAAACGCATCATACAATTTTTTTGTATACAGTAGAGTTCCTCAAATTTGAAAATTTGAGGGGTATAGATGACATTTCTCATTTCTCACATTTGAACAAAACGTAACGGAATTCATCTAAAATTCACTTTTCGTAAATTTAGGAAAATAACTTTAACGAATTTTATCAATTGAATGTGTTGTTAAATAGATGGAATTTGTTGAGGAAAAAAATATAATACGACAATATTGAGGAAACACCAGAGAACAAGTGTTATAATTCAGACTCCATACAAAATTTCTTTTACATAACCTCGTATTTTACATTTTGAATGCAAGTGTCGTTCAAATTTGAGGAACTCGACTGTATGTTGTAAAAGTTACCTAGACAGAAGTTTCGTTCATGTACGAAAACACTGTAAAATAATTCCTAATAACGTTTTTCTTATGGTATTTTGACCTCAAAGGTGAAAGACTTTTTAGACTGTATTTTAGAACAGAATGGGGTCAAGTTAAGGCTCGCAGGAAAGGTCTTAGAATTTGTGTGCAATCTGAACCGATTCGAAACGGTTATGACCCAGGTCCACAAGACTTAGGTTCACAATCCAAAGACTGAATAAACTCATACAAACAAGTAGTATTAAATGGAAGTATTAAATATTATTGTAGACTGTAACAAACTTTTGGTCGATGAAATGTACCATTATCTTTTTTTAATTAATTTTATTAGTAATGAAAAATTAAAATTATTTTTTTGCTAACATATAATTAAAAATTGTAGTTGCCATAGAATGTAAGGAAATCAAAAACTTAATTTATAAAAATATTTATAATAGTTTTTTGAAGGTTCTTTCACTCGAAATGAGCCCCGTAACAAACTTATGATACCTGCTGGAAGTCATGATTTCGAGCATTTTGTGAAGCATGGAACACATTTCCAGCCTTTTATATAGTATTATTGTAAGCATGAAGAAATTGTACAAATACCAACAGGTTGAAACCAGTATAAAATCGTTAGTAAATCGATAAAATAGAATGTAGGGGAAACTGGGGCACCACCAAACACGGGGTAGCACCAAACACTGCGATTTTTTAATCAGATATTCGACTTCAGAGGACAAGACTTTTAGAAATTTATGGGCATCATAGGGTACCTTGTTTACTGAAGAAATGATCGAGATAGTCCAAGAAGTTTAGGAATAAAAATTAGTGTTTGGTGCTACCCCGTGTTTGGTGGTGCCCCAGTTTCCCCTAAATTGAAAATTCAATTTCACAAGTCCTATGCATTTTTGGATGGTTTTATGGTAATTTATGAATCGATTTATAATGGTTTGACATAGAGAAAATAAGAAGGAAAGTAACCTCACGGATTCTTTGTGATTTCGAGCACTATGCGAATTTTCCATTGCCATTGTTTTGACCAAAACATAGATTCAATGGACAACAAAATAAATGCATTTTTTTTTATTTTTTAGTGTCTAAATGGCTGATGTAGATATAAATAGCACAATCTACAAGCAGCCATTCAATGCAACATTCAATTATTCTGATCTGCAAGAGCTCAGTGTGGATGATCTTCTCTATGATGTCCCGGTGGGCATCGTTGTCTTGCTATCTATATTCTATGGTACTATTAGTATATTGGCGGTTATCGGAAATGGTTTGGTCATCTGGATTGTCGCTACAACTCGTCAAATGCAGACAGTCACAAATCTCTTCATTGCCAATTTGGCCCTAGCTGATGTTATTATTGGAATGTTTGCCATTCCTTTCCAGGTAAATTTAAACCATTTAAACTTTTTGTATAAGGTAAAAATAGCCTTCGCGGATAATATTAGCCTTTCAAAATGGATTTGGAAGGAAGAGATTTTTTTTGATTGTATTATGTATTAAAGTTGAAACTTTTAAGTGACATTCGCTGTAAATTATACAAAATTGTTATGGTTGTCTTGTTGCTTTTCTCCAGTTTCAGGCCGCTCTCCTACAACGCTGGAATTTACCAGATTTTATGTGTGGCTTCTGCCCATTTGTTCAGCTCCTTAGCGTTAATGTGTCAGTTCTTACATTGACGGCAATAGCTGTGGACCGCCATAGAGCTATTCTTAATCCACTAAGGTGAGAATGTATTAAAGGTAAAGCGTAAGCAAACATTTTCTTCTGTTGAATTTCTTGGTAAATTAGGCGGAAATTATATGCCTTGGTACTTTTAAATAGACGCGCTTTCTACGGAAATTTTGCACAATGGAAACTTCTTAAAGGAATCTTCAAGCATTTACATCAGAGGATAATTGCTAGCCTTTGTCTTTAATGTATATATTATATACTAATATTCTTCTTGGCTCAACTCTTCCAGAAGACAGTTTTCACTTGTTGATCTAATTTATCAAAATCAATTAAGAACTAATTTTATCGCTAAGACTATTCGATTAATTTGCACCCTTATTATCGTTTATTTGCCCTTTTTGGTTATACCTGCTAAATGGGATTGCGTACTCGAAGTGATGAATACTTGGAGCAAATGGTACCGATAAAATGCAAATTTTTGGATGGACTAAATCCATGGGAGAAGGGTCGAAATGTTGAGAAGAATTTCTTATCTTGGGCTCTGAGGAATCTTAATAGGACATTGACATGATTATCATTTAATCAGAATGCAAATCAGTGTCTCAGTTGAAAAACCTAAATTAAAATAAAGATTTCTTTAATAATAACTGGTGAATTTTCTGTCTTCTTCAGAAGATCTGCTTTGGAAATTGATATCAATGTAAACGAGATAAATTAACTATATACCATACCCCATTGCTATTGTCAAAATGTGAATATTAATACACTTCATAAGAAATACTAAAGGCCATTTTTATGGGACAATAGCTTACTAATGATTGTCACTTAATTCATGCCTCTAGTATACTTTCTTCAAGTAGATTCTAAGGAACTTGTATTAACCACAGTAATTAAGCTATCTCTGTGAACATTTATTAACTATAGAGGAAGTTAAATGAAGAAGAATCTATTCAGTGCCCTTAAAAAGCATTCCTCAAAATGAACCATCAAATAGATTTTCAGCTCATCAATCAAGCTCATAACGCGGAAACTGTGAAAATTTAATCGGTTTATTTCAAATTGTTCTATGTGCATGTAGATATTTAAGGGTGTTACACGAAGAATCTTCATTGTTTCGTGGTATAGCATAAAGCTCTATTGCCCCTCAAAATTTCCTTTTCCCATTTGTCTATACACCTCCTGAACCAACCCTTCTAATATCACTCATGTGAGAAATATCAATCTATTTTGCAAGATGATCCAATTTGACGCATTTAGCTATTTTAATGAATTTTGCGTGTTTTTGTCCCAGCACAGCAATTACAATCTTCACAATAATTAATGCCAGATTTTCCATTACACCACTCAGAAACTCATCACCATTTTTTTTACGAATGGTTCAACAACCCAGATGTTTTGAATACGGAAAAATTTGCAAATATTTTGTATATTTGAGAGTATTTTCAAGACTGCTCCAGTTAACTTTATAGCTCAATAACTTATTCGAGATTCTCCGTAAATCAATTGCCTTAGTTCATTAATATTTCAAACAGACCAATTAAACTTCTTAAATTGGCCAAATTACTTATTTTTGGGATATTGGAAAAGTGCGGTATATTCCTTTGAAGGCAGGGAAAAATGGGGTCAAATTATCATACCAATATATCTCCATTTGATGAGGATCCGGTAACAAAGAATTGACAAAAGCCGGAAGGGACAGAGCAATTCCTTTGGATAGATGGCAATAATATCAAAGAAGATTGTAATAATATACTAGTCAATAAATATTTCTGTCTTCTTTTCAGAGCAAGACAGTCTAAAAACGTATGCAGACTTATTATTGGATGTATTTGGATTATATCCATTATTTTGGCAGCTCCTGTTTGCTATGCCATGGAAGTCAAACAAGTAAAGGAGTATGTTACACGTAAGTTTTTTGTTATTATTAAAAAATGAGAGTGTTCCGATTTTTTTACATAGGGAATTAGGGAAAAGTTGGCATGGTTCGCACAGAGTGAACCTTCAAACAACGCAAATTTTCTCTTTATTTGCAAAGAGCTAGTTCGTCATTTCTTAGCCATAAGATAGATAATTATTAAGCTCATGAAACGAGATGAAAAATGGTAAGTCAGCTCTTTGCAAACAAAGAGAAAATTCGCATCGTTTGAAGGTTCACTCTGTGCGAACCATGCCTACATTCCCTTAACTGATGAAAATTTCAAAATAGGCCAGAAAAGTGTAATTTAATCCATAGAGAGCGAAATAAATTAAACAATCCAATAAAATTCCTTAATTAAATTGAATTAAATTCAGACCTAATTATTTTGCGCGATTCTTTACAATCTTATTTATTTTTGTCGGTACAAAATTTCACGTTTTCTGATAGGATTCAAACTCTGCTAACGCATTTTTCTAAACTTTTTGGTACTAATACGTAAAACTCTTCTGGCAGTCTATTTTGAAGGGGTTCCTCAAATTTCAAGGTCAGAAAAGGTCTATATTTTTATTGCTTAAATGGATAGATAAACTATTTTCACCATTTTAGAATATAGGGTAAATGTCCTAATTCAAAACCATTTCCAGACGCTTTAACTTTGACAGAAGATCCAACACTTTAAGTTCATATTTTTTTTGAAGAGAATTACATAAATTTGCTCCTTGACTCTTCTAGAATGTTACTGTTTAGTGAAAATTCTTTAGATATAATTCGAAAACTTCTTAAATACAAGAAAAATACGCGGGTGTAAAATGCTTCTATTGGAAACAAATTAATCCAAATGGAGACAAGGGAAAGTTTCTAATTGGAGACAAACAGTGTAAGTGAAACCACGACGAAAGGCTTCCAAAACCTTGTTGAGTTGCTTTTGAGTGCAGGATTTGTTCTTATTCCTGGTCTTTTCTCCTTTCCCATCTAAAATAATAAGAAAATCTCTCCAAAAAATCATATTTCCGGGGTTTCCTATTGAAGCATTTGCAGACACTCCAGAAAACCCCTTACGTTCACGAAATAGGTAATTATTTCATTTGAAAACTTCACGTACCGTTAGCAATAAAGATTAGCACTTAATTTAACTAAAACTAGCCAGAAATATGACATAAATGTTAAATAAAACGAATAAACAATAGTCACCTCATTGTGTTTTTCACTGGAAAACTTGGTCGATCGATGAAAAATTCTATGACGGAAAGGTACACTTTTAATTTTTCTGAGAAATTAACAAATTAAAATTTGTGAATATGAATAGATTTTCGCTTTATGTGGAGCAAAATTAACTAAATAATGAAGCTGTGGTATAGAAAATATATAAATATAATAATTTAGTACTGTATTTAACATGAAAACAATGAAGTTTCCATTTGGAGTAGCGAAAAATTTCCATTTAGAGCAGGTTTTGAATTATCTTAATTTACTCTACGAAAATTTCAGAAACCAAATTGAAGTATTCTCGAAGATAGACAAACAAAAGTAAAGAAACACCAGGAATATTTGAAAGCCCTCGGGCGTAAATCGAAAACGTGGAAACGCGCTTTCTCTATTTATAAATTTTACAATTTTGTCGGATTTGCGGGAAAGACTAAGAAAAAAGTTATTGACTAATTAAAACGAATGAAGGCTTATTCTCTTCAGTATTAAATGCCCTTCTATTTGAACTAAAAGAATAGTTGTATATCTGTTTTTCCATCTTTTACAGCGTGTTAAAATCGAAATTTTATCGTGAAATGAATCCTTTTTAAAGAAACACTGAAAAAGTTACGATTGCACGATTTTCTTCGGGTTTTCTTAGATTAATTAAATATGAAATAAATTTATGAGAATTCAACCTTTTTTTTGGTTCCTTTTTTTAGATAAGAATTACGAATTGTAGATTTCCCGCCAATTTAGGGAGTATCGCGCCTAAGTGCCCCTGTGAATTATTTATTTATTGAAAAAAAAATTCTTTAATCTCTTTAAATGTGTATAAACATATAAAGATTTCAAGAAGATTGCTCGTTTCTCTGTCCTCCAAAAAAATTGCGAAAAACATCTCGTTTTTACCTTTCTAATTAAGGAAACCCCCTTAATTTAAACCTATTAAGTTCTGTATGAATGCAGGGGCGTAGAAATAAATTTAGATCAAGGAGGAGGGAGATCAAAATTTTCCTTTCAACTTTCGATTTCTTCCAGATATATTCATTCTGAATTCATGCATTAAGAAGGGAGTTATAATATCAATCTTTAATAAGTGTAGAGCAGGTAGAGGGCACACGCTTTATTTGAGGGATTTACTATCGAGGAAGACAGGGCATCACACAGAAGTTTCCGAATAGTTTTCATGTAAACGTTTTACAACAAGAAATAAATTTCTAAATAGTATTTGTTTTATTTTTTAAACATACTTTTCTAACTAATGTTGTTAGAATATTCCATTTGGGATATTAGTAAAATATTCCAAATTTAATTTGAAGAAATTTCGTGTTGTTTTATATTAAGTAATCTCATTTACTAATAATCCGATTTGCGTGTAATAAAGAAAAGGATGTGAAATTGTCTAAACTAGAATAGTTTTTATTGCTTTTTGTTTATTTTAAAAATGTTATAGTATAATTGTTTTCCGCACCATATTTAAAAAAATTAAATAATATTAATTTTATAAAAATATTTTAAGGTTTAAGTTGAGGTTATGAAATTAGAGTCTAAGAGTTTTTTTTTAAAAATACATTTTTAAATTTATTAGTCAAGCAGAAAAAGAGAAACTAAGGAAAAAAGAAACAAAAAAATGAGAAATAAAAACGAAAACTTCTAGATAATGATTGGCTTACGAAGGGGGCGGAAGTCAACGATGTCCGGGAGTCGATATCTCTTACCCCTTAGTTCAGTAACAAGCTTACAGAGAAGTAAAAGCGCTTTGCATTCTGCAAAGCTAGAACACTTTGTAATCTTTAAAATTCCTGACTTTAAGGATTTATCTGAAAATATCCTCGTTTTATTTATACATTTGAAACATCCTCTGCTTATGTAGAAATAGGTATTCTTGAAGTCTACAGTTATTATAATACTTCTTCAAATTTAAAAAAAAAGAAATATTATCTTCTTATAAAAGTTGTAATTTTTTATGTTTACCCTACCTTCCTACCTACTACCTAAGAAAAAAATTTCCATATTTTGTTTCAATTATTTCTAATACGACTTGAAATGCTCTTGTCGTATCGTATAGAATCGTATTGTTAGTACTGGGCCTTTATACTTCCTTTCAAAATACACATGCGCAGTGAATCTGGATAAAAGTAGATAAAATGTTTGTGTCTGAGGTGCTTTCCATCTTAGTCAAGATTCTATTTCACTGAGTTATACTAATACCGAACATATTCAACAGGTGAAGGTGACATCATTGCCCTATGGAAACCATTCTGCAATAACGAGAATTTAACAGATGAGCAAATGAAGATTTATCGGTACATTTTAGTGCTTGTTCAGGTATTACGTCTTAAATGATTATCTTGATTTTCACTGAAATTGATGAATTCTCTTGTAGTATTTGATCCCGTTCTGCGTAATTAGTTTTGTTTATATCCAAATGGCTGTACGCCTTTGGGGTTCAAAAACACCGGGAAATGCTCAAAATGACCGAGATGTTACGCTTTTGAAGAACAAGAAGAAGGTGATAAAGATGTTGCTGATTGTTGTGGCTCTCTTTGGAGTTTGCTGGCTTCCACTACAACTCTACAATATTCTCCAAGCTACATGGCCAGGAATCAATGACTATCGCTACATTAACATAATTTTCTTTTGCTCTGACTGGATTGCAATGAGCAATTCATCATATAATCCCTTCATCTATGGCATTTACAACGTGAGTACTGAAATTCTCATAGGAACATCTATCATTGAATAAAGTTAATTTTTATAGAAGGGTATACTATGAAGTTTGTTAAGGTTAAGATTGGTTAAATAGAGACATTTTTCTTTAATTTTTTTTATATTTTATATTTATTACGATTATTTATTGATTTTGGCATTAGAAATGAGTTAATATCATTTAATATTGATAAGTAAAAAAATGAAATTTGATCAGTATTCAAATTATTTATAATTTATGCATTTTAACTGTAATCATATTGAATGTCAATTATACCCATTTTACAAAGATTTAGGTTTTATTATTGACCATATTTAATTTTTTACTGCCCAGCCTTTTTTGCTATAAATGATTTAATTTTTGCAAATCTTAAGAAACGTTGCTAAAAAACTTACAATTTAACAAGGTTTCATAATGACTAATATCTGATTTTAAAGAGGAAGCATTTTATGATGGCTTAAAATTAGGATGATTTGAAAAATTTTCAGGATTTTTTTTTTAAATAAAAAGAAGTAATAATATAGATGTTTCCTATTTCTGATAAATTTTACAAAGGCTGTGTACAAAACGTTTATGCGTAAAAATTCCTAGATGCACTAGTATATTTTGAATACCTGTGTAACGAATAAGATGCAGGTTAGGCATCTTAAATGAATGGGGACGACAAATTTTGCATAAAAACGTTCCATATCGCACAGCGGCGGTATTAGTTATGTTTCATAGATCCCAGTGTTTTGAAATGGAAGCCTTTAAAAATTAAACAACACCTTTTCATACAGACACTAAAAAGTAAGATTACAAAGACAATCGTTCGTTGGCTTGCTTTTCACCATGGTGATTGTTGTAAAGTTACATAAAACTTTAATTCCGAAAAACGTCTCAACTTCAGAACGAATCAGAATTCCTCAAACACTGAGAGAATTTACGAGAAACCGAAAGATAATTTTCAGATCCACTTTTGACAACCCTTGCTCATCCGGGAAATTTTTGAGAATCTGAAAAATGTTTATATGTTCGCGGTATATCCTATAATCCGGGTCCGAAACCGTCCGAAAATGAGGAAAAGTTTGAAGAACCCGTGAGAACCCATAGGATACTGAGAACCCTAGATAACCCGAGGATTTCTTGTGGAATTGGGAAATTTTTATGCACTCGGGGCACTCAAGAAATCCTTGAAAATCCTTAAGAGGTCTTCAGACTAGAGGTTTAGTTCAGTTCTCGAAGGTCTCAAAAACCTAAATAGCAAACAATTTTATTGGTTTTTCAGAATGTAATAGATTATTTACCCTTACTAATCCAGTCTTAAGTTAAAATTTACCAAAAATTCTTGACTGATAAGAAATAAGGAAGTTAAGCCATATGGATAAGTCTTAGGTCTGAAGCCCGTATTAGGGTCCCCTCGGTTAAGCCTCGTAACTTTACAACATTTTTTAACTTTTCTGTTTTTATGTATACATAAAATAATTAACCACTACTTGGACTATAACGACCATTACTTCAGTGGACATGCATCCTTATAGTATCTATGAATTCGTACAGGTCTCGTCCTCTGAAGTTCAATATCTAAATAAAACTCGCAGTGTTAAACAATTACCCCAGGTTTATTACTGTCCCAGTTTCCCCTAAAATAATTATTTAAATACACCATCAATTAAACTTTACTTGTTTAACCCTGATAGAAATCTATTTTTAACTTATTTAAATAATTCATATTGACATTTCTAAAGAAATTTACCATACGTTTCAGGAAAAGTTCAAGAGGGAGTTCAGCAAACGATGTCCTTTCTGCCGTTTAGGATTCGATAATGGGGACTACAGTGAGAAGTCTGTGTACACACGCGTAAGTTCCATTCGATCCAACTACACGAACACATCTACACGACAAAAGATCCAAAATCACAGTCACGTGACCCCAAACAATCTCATTGTTTGTCATGTTGAAGGAAAAAAGGCACATCATCGTGGTGCAGTGGAATGGAAAGCTGTGAAAAATTGCATTTTTGGTGATCGACAGAAGGCAAATTATTCATCGGCCAATGTCCAAAAAGGCGAGTGCACCAATTGCGGCAGCAAAATTGGTGAATACAGTGATATATTGTACCATGAGTCACTGGCACCAAGGAAGAAGCAGAACAACACTTCGGATACAGAATTGTTCACATTCTCCTCGCCCACAATAAGCCATGAGGACGGCCTGGAGAGTGGTGAAGAAGGGCGACATGCACGACAAGGTGTCGCTTCTGGAATTCTGTTTGAGGATATTGATCTCTAGAGTGAAGGACGTCTATGTAAGAGGACGGCTAAGAAAACGAATGCCATTCCGGAGAATACTCTCTTTCTGTTCATTGTCTTAATTCGAGAAATTGTCTGTTTCTTGTTAGTTTAACTTGTCCATTCTTCTCCTTCTCAATTAAATTTCCATCTTGTCATCAAAGTAATAGCTTCAAAATATATCTTTTATTTATTCAAAGTCTTAAATTTAGTATATTATTCTTTAACCTTACAGAAAATTGAAAAAACTGAGTTCTGTAAAAAAAACTATTCTTATACAAAGAAAAAGAATGTAAAATTGTTTGTCAATGTTTGTGAATTTCTACAGGAAACTTACCAAATGCTCGTAAATCGTATAACCTACAAAAAAGTTTGTAGAAGTTTACACTTTTTAGCAAACATTGTGCGTAATACAGTGCTGTCTCGCTATATGCACAGTTTGGGTACTTTTTTTGACAGTTCTCTCTCTGAATATGCACAACTTTTTTTTTAAATTCCCAACGGTTTTTTTCTTTTTTTTTAATAAATTATCATTTTTTAATGTTCTAGAATTTCCCGTGTTATTTTAAATATAATATGAGACAGAAAAAATAAAATTAAGAAAATTAAAAACAAGAAAAATTAGTTACCAAGAAAATAATTGTCTTTATTACTTTGTCAAAATGTAAACAAATTGATTTTGAATGCAACCGACACAAAAGCTGTGCACATAGAGAGTGTGCATATAGAGAGACAGCACTGTATGATCACTTTGACGAGCATTTTTTATTTTGTTTCACAAACATTTGTTCGTAAATGTTCGTTAGCACACAAAAAAATGTTCGTAAAATTTTGTATTTGTTCTTAAAGTTTTGTCAGAAAATTAAAAATGCAGGATGAAATGTTTGCAAAGGAGCAAAAAATGCCCCTAAAGTGCTCGAGTTATAGACAATGTTTGTGAAAAAATTACAAACTTTCACGAACTTTAACTTGTGGGTTATACGATTTACGAGCATTTTGGAAGTCTCAGTAGAATTTCAGAAACATTTACGAACAATATTACGAATTTTTTTTCTATGTATAGCTATTCACAGGAAAACACGTGTATGTTATTAAATAAATAAATTGTGGCACGTCTTAATCCCAGTACCCTATTCAATGCCACTGAATAAATTGACAGTTTTTTTTTCTGTAATTCTGTAGTAGTAAATCTGTAACTAAGAATTACTAAGCAGTATGTCGGTTTCACTTTTTTTAATAGCGCAACATTGGATAAATCGAAAAAATTATAATAATTGGAATTAAGTAGGGTATTGATACCAAAAGGTGCTACAATTAATGTGATTTTTATATAATTTGAGACAATATTGTTGATTTTTTTTTTAATTTTAATTTTAAGAGGTTTCTCCTATTTTTTTGATTTTATAAAATTGTTTTATTTTATTTATGATTATAATAAACTTTGTAAAAGCTGTGGAACATTGGTTTCAAAAAATGGAAGTTGTCCATACTATTAATTTGTTTTTTGAAAAAAATCAATTTTACTAAATGTACTAAGAAAATTATAACTTTAAAATTTTGTACAACTCTACAAAAATTTTAGCCAAGAGGTTACGCAAACTGAGAAACCCTTATCAAAACTGAAAAAAACCTAAATATTTCGGGAAGCTCGTGTACAAAATAAAATGTTTTACGAAACCTCAGAAACTAGAAGCCCTCGTGTGTTAAAGTAAGAATGTGTTACCCAGGGGGGTGACATTAGCTCTGAAAAATGTGACCAGTTTTAGTGTAATTTTTTCCCTGTTTTCGTACACATTTCACGAGATATCTCCAAAACTACGTAGATTGCCAATTTAGGGTTTTCGGTTGCCTCTTCGTTATTAAATTGGCTTTTATTTTGTATTAGTATTTTTTGCTAATTCATTTTACAATGACAGAAAACAGCTAATAAACTCAAAAATTTTTACGGCTCGCTAGAAACATATGGGAAACATAGGAAATTTCATGCCCCTGGTGTTACCCCTTGATTTCAATCAGCAAAGTGATTAAGATGATTAAATTCAAGAATAAATTGCATTTGATTTAAGATCATGCTCCTCTTTGACCAACACTTGGCAATAATTTATTTTTTTTTATAAGTAATTAAATAACTAATTAAAAAGTTTCGATAACTTCTCATTTGATTTTGTTAAGAAAGGTTTTAGAGTGGAAGCAGTTGTACGAATGATGATGCGTTTTGTTTTATTGTAGGTTACCTTTGTTCCTATTGATATAAGTTATTGAAAAATTTGTATATAAATATTTATATCTGTAATCTGTGTTTAGGAGACTTTTTACGAATAGTTTAAAATTATAGACACAATTTGTCAAAATCAATAAAACGTAATAGGTGTTTCAATCAGCAGATATTGTATAAAAAAAATTGAAGATTTCTAAAAAGCTGCCCATGTTTTCTTCTATAATTATGTTAATTAAAAAAATAAACATATTTTGTAAAAAATCAAAAATATAGGAAATGCAAATTCTCTTATTTTATTTTCAAATTATTTTTATTTAATTATTCAACAATTGCTCCTATCAGAGTGCAGCAATTTGGGACTATTTAAAATTATACAGCTTTTTAATCGAATTTTCGTGAAAATACAACAGCGTTTGTCTATAAAAATAAATATTTTTATATATTTTTTTATTTAGAATATCCTATTTTAACAAAAATTACCATTTTTTAAACATTGCATTGTTTTTGTTTTTAATTCGCATTCAATTTTCTTTAGAAGAAAATTACTGCAGTTTTAATGCCTCCCAGTCGCAAATGGATCAGTGCGATTCTTAATGCAACTGAAAAGTTATCATACGGTAAAAAATACCCAAATTGTTTATACGACACTAGTTGAGGGAAACGAAGATATATTAACCCTCCACTTCATTATGGATTTTACTTTAACAGAATTTCGTAAATACAGAAATTTGAAAAACATGATGTTCCATGCATTTTTTGTCCATTGATTTTCTGATTTTAAAGTGTTGTTAATTTAGTTTAAGTACATTTTAAGAAAAACTAAATTTCCTGTACATTAAGACTTCAATTTGGAGATTTACTGTCTTAAATAATACAATTAAAAAAATATGTATGTATTAAATTTATTTTGGTATTTTTTAATTAAGTAAAATAGAATTATATATTATAGAAAAAAGATATAAAATCGTTGTAAGAAGTTTCGCATGGGGCTGTTTTTGTGTAAAACAAATATTTTATCTTTTGTAGTCGTTCAATCTGGCAATAAGAGAGTTGCAAACAATAATATTGTAAAATGAAAATTATGCGAAATTGATCGAATATTGCTACAAAAGTTTAAAATCTGATTTAACTGCCGTTATGAAAGGGATTGTAAAAGTTTTATTTTCACGAAAAAGCTCCGTGTGTAAATCATAAGTGATCATAATTAATTTTGTAAATTCGACCATAATTTGAAAAAAAAAAGTCAAGACTAATAAAAATATTATTTTTGAATTAACTGTGTAATCATTCTTATTTTTGATTTTAAAATTTTAACAATATTGTGCTTCTTTTTCATGCATTCATTTCTATCTTAGTATTGCTTCCACCAACTTTCGTGATATCATAGTGACGAGTACTTTAATTGATTTTATCTGTATGATCTAACGGATATTAACCTGGCTGGCTACTGATGAAAGTAAGTTGAGATAATTACTATCATATTTATAGTAGTTTTTTAATGAAAATATATTTGGTATTGTATTTAAAAATAATGCTCGATTGTGAGTTGCTACAATTTACAAACACGTTTAGTTGATTAATGGTTAAAACACTTGGTCTATGATTCAGTGTCCTAGATTCAAAAACTCTTTAGGTGTTACTAGCAATTTTTCTAAAAAATTAAAGCTTTTTGAATTGCGTGCAGCCAAATTTATTATTTATTGTACTAAATTTCATAGGATGTTGTATAACTTCATTCGGATATACGGGATATACTCAGGAAACAGTTCTTTACAACAATATTTTTCTAAATTGCTTGCAGTATTTCGCAATTTTTTTTGTTTACGTAACAGTTACGAATATTTAACTCCTTAAACTCCACGTGAGAGCGGTTTCTTTTTGTCAATATTTTGCTATTATTATTATTTAATTTTAGGAAAAAAAACAATCACTTAGCCTTAATACTATAAGTACTTAATTAGGGTCTTCGTTAAAGTCCTTAATTAAGTAGTTTGTATTGAAAACATGAAGAGTATTTTGACTAAGTACTTAATTGAGGACTTTCAACTAAGCATTTTTAAAAAGCTTCCCCTAATGTCTATAAAACATTATAATTATAATTTTATTTTTTTTTTCATTTATCAAAGAAAGACAAAAACACACTTTTGCCTAATAAAATATTTAATAAAAATATATTTTTTTTTAACCATATGAAGTTTTTTGAAATACATCGTATCACAAAATATGTCTGCCTTTGAATGTTTCAATTTTTCTCTTATTTTTCAAAGCAAAAATTCTATTTTGTGAACTATGGTTAATACTATTAACTATTTTCTATTAACTTCGATTAACAAATTGTAATTTTAGTTTTGGGAAATAAGAGAAAAATTGAAGCATTCAAAGACTGCCGCATTCAAAGGCAGGCCACTTTAGTCTAAATATTTTAAGGTATATTTTAAAAATGATTTTATTTTCTTGTAATTTGTTTTATTTCAACGAATTGAAATAAAAAAGAATTACAAGATAATAGTGGGCTTTGTAGGAGTAAACTTATTTATTTGCCCGCCACTATATTAGACATCTTAGCGTTAAGGCCTTTATTAATACACAAATATAGGCATTATATAAGATGTTTTTACAGAAGACTTGATTGGTCGATCTTAATTAATTAACCCTTTAAGGACGAGAAGGTCAAAAATTGGGGGTCAGTAAAAATCACCTTTTCTGAGTTTATAGGACAAAACATAACGTTAGATAGCTACAGAAAAAATTTCATTTTTGGGTCACCGGTGACCCAGTCGTCCTTAAAGGGTTAAGTAATGGATTTTTCCACATAAATAACGCACATATGACGTTGTCACTTCCTGCTTTTATTTTTTTTAATACTTTAGACATGGTAGAAGTGACAAGAAATGATATATTTTATTATTTAATTTAACGTGCAATAAGAATTTAATGTTTAATATAAGCAAAAAGCATTGTATATTAACAATGCACCCTGAAAAAAATCTCACGAATCTTTTGCATGACTTATTTGCACAACCAAATACCTATAGTATTCTCCACAAGGAAAGCAAAACTAAAAAGAATTTTATAGGAGGAAGTGGGGCACCTTTGAAATTGGGATTTTTCACCTATTCTTAAATAAAATTGAGCCTTATCGTGATATAATTGAGCTTCTTAATCTGTTTGTGCAGTCAAAGGCTGCAATCGATAAGGCTCAATTTTATTTAAAAATAGGTGAAAAATCCCAATTTCAAAGGTGCCCCATTTCCCCTTATGAAGAATACTAACAAGCGAGGCTTGAACGTAAGGCTTAAGTAGGGGATACCAGATCAGACGGGCTTAAACCTTTGGATAATTAAATACCATGCCATCAATCTTAATCAAATTGCAACAAAGAGATTGAAAATAAAAGTTTGAGGAGTGAGATGTTTGAACTTAATTTCAGGTTTTTAATCCTAAAATTTAGTTTAGAAATTAATTTTTTTTTTAAATTAAACATGAATATATATTAATTAACAACAGAACTATTTGGCAATTCATATAAAATAAGGCCCTTAACACATTTACGATTTAAGCCGAGAGGCAGTTTAGTAATAAATGATTGATATGTGGTTTAATGATTATTTCGAATATAATTTCGCTAAGCCGTCTTTCGACTAATCCTTAGGTCTGTCAAGGCCACAAGGACTATATGTTTCAGAAATGTCTAATATTTTATAGTGATAAAGGACAAAATGATAAAGAATAAAACAAAAGAGTGTTTTTAATTTTATTCAGAAAGGGATACACAAATGTATAGTTTTCGAAAAAATATGCAAGAAAGTAATAATTACAAAGCCATACGGTTTCTGTCACTGTAGTTGAACTAATTGAAAATTCTGAGTGAATTGGCCTAGAATGGTATCTTTTCTATTATAACAAGGGAGAATGATCAATAGTAGAGGGATGTGAGTATTATTTATAGATGTGTGAAAATATCAATACGTTGTTTGATCTTAATATTTTATGAGAATCGTGTGATTTTCAACCAGCTGCTTCACACCACCCAGAAGACTCTTGTTGGCGTGGACAGGCGATAAATTTGTTTTTTCCATTTATTATTGGAGGGTTAAGATTGTGTTGGTGGATGAATGGAAACTTCTACATTTTCCCCATGTACATAGATAATTTTAAATTTTAATAAACACCTGTTAATGCGTTCTTTTCATGCCACTATATTTTTCCTCACTTGTCCACATTTGTTCTCAGTCGCTGGTGGAGTTAAGATCGTTTTCAAGTTACACTGTCTGGGACGATTCCCTTTTTCTTCTCATTCTTCTATTTTTATTTTCATCTGAAAAGCAGCACTCTCCTAGTGCGATGAAAAGAATCCAGTAAATTTCAATGAAATAAAACACGGAGCAAACAAAGGTGGTAGCTAGAAGATGGCTTTTTGAAAATTTTATAACTATGAGTGCAACATTCTAGTGTAGTGAGTAAAAGTCGGTGAAAATAAATTGGGTGAAATTACATTGGGGTGCACATAGAGTCTTGAGTATTTCTTCGTTTGCACTCCTTTGGTCCTGGTGTGAATCATCGTATAGAAGGGGTGGTAGGTGTGGGTTAAGTGAAGTGAAAGGAATACCAGTGAGTGGCTTTTCCTTCGGGACCAAAAAAAAAACATACACCCAGAGTGATGTATAGACAATTGCATTATAAAAAATTCACAAAGCTCTGAATGCACCTCGAATACACAATAAAATTGCATACATTTTCAGCCACCATTTAACCTTGTCAGTTTTCCTCTTCTTTTGAGCAACATACATGGAAATTGTGCAAGCAAGCATGAAGAACAGCGACCAAGTTGCACAGGATCATGGTACAGACAAATTCTGTTCAAACTCTCAATTATTAAATTTGCAAAAGATTCCGATAAAACTTTTCTCCGCAGATGATGATTCAACCTTTGAAGATTTCTATCGTGATTCGGTGATTTTCATCACGGGCGGAACGGGATTCCTCGGAAAAGTGCTGGTAGAGAAACTCCTGAGAAAATTTCCAATTAAACGGATATATCTACTTATAAGGAATAAAAACAATCTTACAGCACAGGAAAGACTCGAAGGTCTATTTCAGGAAGAGGTTTGTCAAACACTTTATAATTGGATCATGGAGAGCATGAGAATAACTGCACGATGCATTTGAGACCTTTCACAACGTTTGAAATAGTGCATAAGTATTCAATTGGGATGGAATGTTAGTTCTTGCTGGGTGCTCCAGTCAATTGAATTTTTAACGGACGTAGATGAGCTTAAATGGATTATTTTGTTCACCATAATAAAAAGTGCATCGTATTTTCCACTTAACACTCATTGAGAACCCCCCTTCACAACCTGAGTGGTGCAGTTTCCCTCTGGATTCAATACAACACAAGTTATGGTTGGTCAAAGTTTCTCGAATTTTCTAATGGTTATCTCCTGTTCTATCTCACAGAATTTTATCGTCTTTTTATAAATAAAAATGGTTCATACTATAATACCGCTTTCTAGAATATTTAAAGTTCTCTAGACCAATTCAAGAGATACTGTATGCAAAAACAAATTTCCATTGGACATTGCTTCAAATGTTTGAACTCCGTGTGGACCAATTTGGGAGATTACTTCTGTATAATATTATATTTACATAAAAAAACTATGAAAAATCATTTTCGAAAAAACATGTATTTTTCATTTTTCTATATCTTGTAGTAGATATCTGTAGGGGACGGTGGGGTATTTTCACAAATGCTTAACTTTTGAAGACGTTAAAATAAATTTATACCTCTCTGTAAGATACTATTTACATATAATTTTTTATTTACTTCCTTATCGCGAAACTAATTTTCTAAAATACAGAAAAATTTCCCTTGGCCCAGAGTAAGCGTAACTAATAATTTCCCAAAACACAGAAAAATTTCCTTTGCCCCAACAAATTTAAATAATAATTTCCCAAAGATAGAAAATTTCCGTTTGCTCCAAAAAGCATAATTAATCATTTCCTAAAATTTCGTTTTCGGGGTATCGGCAATCTATTTGTTGGCATTTTAATCATTCGAGACTTTAATCTTTTCGGGATTTAGGACCATTCACGATTTTGGTCCATTCGGGATTTGGGCCTATTCAGAATTTTGGCTTTCGGGATTTTGGCCTTTGAGATTTTGGTTATCATCGGCTTTTTATGACCATATCCATATACCATATACCATCATTCTTAATTGGTTGATTCCATTGGGATGCCCTGGGTACCTGGCCTCTCTCTTGACTCCTGGCGGGTCGGCTAGAGTCGGTGGACTGATTGTCCCTAAGACACACCATGAGTCCTTCAGACGAACTCTATTTGTCAAAGGGGCTTTTATGTATAATTCTCTCGCTCCTCAGAAGCGTAGATCGCCTGACGCTATTAGGGAGCAATTCCAGAATGGACCTTGCTAATTTCTCTTTTCATGTTTTGAATTCTTAATTTCTTTTAATAGCTATATTTTGTTTCATTTTTCTTTTTTTTAAACTATTTTTGTATGCCACAAATTTGTAAGAGGGAACTACCCTAAATTTTGTCAGTCAATAAATTGAAAATATACCTCTTGTGGAAATGGGTTTCGCAGTTCGAAGATTAAGCATGCTTTGAAGGAACTTCTCAAACAATTAAGACAAGGTTTGTTTAAAGAACCTATGAATTTAATAGTAGACCAAAATCAGAAATTAATCCCATAATTTTGTTTCTAACGAAAAATTGATTTCTGTATTAGTTCTATGTGTGGCCGGGGATATTTCTCTCAATTTTTCCGTGATTTTATTTTGAGGCATTATCCCAATGAGTTAAGAAAAATTTTATAGTTTTATATGGCCTATAATATACCCTCAAGCATTAAATTCAATATAGGAGGATTCAAAGAAACTCAGAAAATAAATGGGCTTTCTTGAACTAAGAAATGTTCCGAATTCGGGTATTTCTGGAATAATGAAATATTTTGTCAATAAGGAGCTTTAGCCCTGGATCAAATACTCCCTCAGGAACAATCTCACCTATGGATTAGACTCTATAAATCCCTTCAGTCCTCTTCCCAAAGACGCTATTCTAGCACTATCATTCGGAAAACTTTGTGGTCTAGTTTTTGGAATTTTGCACGAATTAGAGAGAAATTCGGGCAACAAACTTTTTGAAATGCAACGATTTTTTGTTCATTTTCATACACATATTGAGTTTACATACTCATATATGTCGTAAATTGCATGAAAATCCCTTAATAATGCAAAATCACATTAAAACTAAGACAAACCATGCCAAATTTAAGCATATTTGATTTATTTGATAATCATGATCACACTTGAAAAATGACAACAAACTTTTTTCAAATTTAACTGCTGCCCAAATTAAAAAGTAGCCCGATCTTAAAAGAGCCGAATTAGCGAGAGTCTTCAAAATCGAATTTTCGTAAATCAATTTTTCGATTAATCGGACCTCAGATTAAATCAGATGCAGTTAAGTTGTCAGAAAAGTTTTAGTAGTCTACGAGAGCTTTCCAAAACACCATTTTTTTTCAAATTCTGACAAGTATAACCGGAGATATGACTATTTGAAAATTAAATTTTTGACCACTTATTGCTTGGGTCAGGGGGGCGTAGGGGGTTTTAATCGAAAGCTCTTAGACTCAAATATAAAATACTAAAATTTGAGATCGATCGATGCCGCAAGGGCAGAGTTATTGGGAAAACAAAATTTGGGGATGTTTAAAAATGGCTGAAGTGGGTGCTGTTGGAATCTGACATGACCGTTCCCTCTCCAGAAGTGGTTATATACGATGGACGGGACTCCACGAAAATCGATTTTTAGCCTGATCGATCTAACGAGGTCGGATTTCACCTCGGACCATAGAAGCTCACTGAGTGAGAGCAATCCCAAAAAGTTAAAATAACATTCCAGAAATGTTTATTTTACCCTGCAGTATTGATCCGAAATCAGCGTAAATGTTGTGCTTTTTAGGTGTATTAGGGGTTAAAGATACCCTTTTTCATGTTAATTTTACACTTAAAAAGGTGTAAAATTAACATTAACATGTTGATATATTTTTACACCTAAAAAGTGGTAAAGTTACGAGTAAAAAAAAGTTAATCGCACCCTTTTTTCTCAGTGCTGAGACTAAAGAATCTCACCTATAATAACGTAACATAAATCATTAGAAGTTTTACCAAATTTTTTTTCATAAAATACTCCGCAAGTTGATAACAAAGCAAAATCTTAATCATTTATAGTTACTGTGGCATACAAAGAGAAAAACTGAGGCATCAAAAAGTTTTTATTTTGATCAATGTTTAATGAATGGGTAGTAAAATTTAAACAATAAAACTGAGGAAATCCGTTTTTTATTAAGAAAAGATACAGCTGAATGCCAATTACGTTTGTGCAGAGGTTTAATCCCATTTATTTTGATAAAGCAATGAAAAATCGTCTCGTCCCAAATTCCCCTGTGCCAAAGATCCCCGTTCTCCTCTATGCAATAATTTACACACCTGATTTGTGTAGTTAACTCATATAATTTCATATAAAAAATACTTTTTCGGATTTAGTTACTCAAATGCTGTAATCAATGGTCCTGTTTCATACAACGACAATGCTCATCCAATCCAATAGTAGGGGAAACTGGGGCACCACCAAACACGGGGTACCACCAAACACTAATTTTTATTTCTAAACTACTTGGACTATCTCGACCATTTCTTCAGTAGACGAGCATCCCTATAGTGCCTATAAATTCTTATAGGTCTTATCCTCTGAAGTCGAATATTCGATTAAAAAATCGCAGTGTTTGGTGGTACCCCGTGTTTGGTGGTGCCCCAGTTTCCCCTACACACCTTTCTTTAGGAGAGGAATACCCTCTTTTTACAAAAAACCTTGCATAACTTTGCAAGTCACAAAGTATTTTTCAGCGTAGAACCCTTTAATTTTCAAATCTCAGCTTTAATGTATGCTATCAAACTAACTCATATAATGTTAGTTAATCATAATAGAACAAATGAACCCATTGACATTATTCTACACTTCAGTGATTCACACATCGTATTAATTACCCGAAATGATGCATATAATGTGATTGAAGAGATGCTTGTCTTGCAAAATGACTTCTTCACTGTGTGAAGAGATAGATATAAATCTAAAACAAACAATTTCCTATTCCCAAACCACCCAAAACGTATTAGCTCTTCACGAAACTTCGTGGGGAAAATCCGGAGTTCGGGGAGAAAGTTGTACCCATCGCAGCCGATTATGAAGCATTTGATCTGGATATTTCGGAGAAAGACAAATTGACTTTATTCAATGAGGTGGAAGTGAGTACATGGGAAATTTATGTTTTCATTGCTTAGTTGACTCAGTAATTTATTCCACAGATTGTCTTCAATATTGTGGCGTCGGTGAAGTTCAACGAAAAATTGAGAGACGCTCTCGGAATTAATGTGCTGGGCACGAAGAAAGTTCTTGAATTATCTCAACAAATGCGCCGTCTGAAAGTAAGTGTAACCATGTAAGGGCTGATTTTTTCTTCTTGTTGGTCCAACACTTACTATATATATATATAATATTATATGAGTTCGATTGAAGTGGCCCAATTGGTCTTTGGTGAGCAAACATATATAGTTAGATTCTAATCAGGAAAATTGAATGCAACTCTTCCAGTCGTTCTTGCATATTTCTACGCTCTACTCGAACTGCCACCGAAAGTATGTTGGAGAACGTTGCTACAGCCCCAAAATCACGTATGAACAAGTGATACAAATAAACCGAATCGCTGATAACGACACTTTCGAAACCATCCAGCACTGTCTCATTGGAGAGATGCCAAACACTTACACCGTGACCAAGCGTTGGGCAGAGAATTTGGTGAATCACGTGGCTTATGGAATGCCAGCCGGTATCTTTCGGCCCCCAATTGGTGAGCACAAACACTTTTCCACCCCATTGATCTTTGGATAGTTGAAAAGGAATTTTCAGTAAAGTGTTCTAGCTCTAGAATTACACAATCGAATTTGATTTCATTCTATCACCTAGCAATTAACATGCAATATCTAAAGTACCCGCAGTAGAATTGAATTATTATGTTGCTATATTTTGAAAAGCCATAGGAAAATAAAATTTGCAATATAACTAGTTTCCAAAATTTGGTATACGCGAATTTTCAACGCAATTATAACCAGTTAATAAATCACTATATACGAATCCATTATTAAAATTGAGGGATAAAATTTATTATTTAACAACTGTTTTTTTTAATATAAAGATTATGTCATTGAATATCGTAATCTATCTGAATATATTGTTTATAACAATAAGATTAAAACCGTATGAGTTTATATAATTGCAAGAAATAAAAATAATAGGGAAGACCCTGCATATTTGAGACACATCCTTATTTTTTGACTTTAAGCATTATTTCCAGAAATCAGAAAATTTTTTTGAAATTTTTATAACGCTTATAATAAATATAATATATAGTACATTCAATGGGTCAAGTAGTAGAGCACTCGCTCTATGATACAAGTGTCCCGGGTTCGAATCCCCTTTAGGTCACAAGGAATTTTTCTGGCGTTAAATGTTCGGATTGCATCCAGTGAACTTCACTGTACTTCAGAGATGTGCAAAAACCGTTTTGAAACCGAATTAACGTCAAAATAAGTTTGTTCATGGTAGCGTTTTGACCATTGACGTACATGTTTCATTTGACGTTTATTCGGTTTCAACGGTTCTTGCACGCCTCTGCTGTACTTGATTCCACGGACATGGGACTGACAACGTCATCCCGTACAAGAAAAAATAATAATGCATGTCCAGAAATCCCCTTGCGGGAAGGCCTTGTTTTTTCATGGAATGTTGTGCCAGTATTATTATTATTATTAGTACACTCACTAGTATATACTTTATTAAAATAACCCGATCTGTATTTTTGTCACATTAATTTAAATTATCCAACGCGTCTCAAACATGTAGGTTCTCTCCTACTTGAAACTTAAAGTTTGCCATAGGTGATTTTTTGAATTAAAGGCCAGGTGAAAATGAAGAAGGGGTCAAAAAGGTTTTCAAAAAACGAGTTTTCAAATCAAAATATTCTTGTTCTTTTAAATGATATTTTACTATAAGGACCCAAATAGATTTAGGATAAACGGACAGTAAAGGATTAGTTGAAAGAAATTTATGCAAAGGACCATGAATATTGATAATACTCATCCCTCAGTGTGTTACACTTTGAGAGAAACTTTTACTGCCAAATTTTACAGATTGATATTCTCAAGGATAAGTCTGAGTATTTGGGTCCTACGGGAAAATAAATAATAATAATAAATAATATAATAATTTATTCAAACTCTACATTTTCCCCCTTTACCATGCGTCTGCCGCCGTCTTAGCGTTGTTGACCATCCTCCAAAGCCAAGCG
The DNA here is from genome assembly GCF_024763615.1 of Phlebotomus papatasi. NCBI lineage: Eukaryota > Metazoa > Arthropoda > Insecta > Diptera > Psychodidae > Phlebotomus > Phlebotomus papatasi. Next base: position 92,687,676 of record NC_077223.1, read on the forward strand.
AAAGAAATTCCTCTTCACAGGCTGTGTAATCCTTGAACAAAATGCTTTTTACAAAATTTCAGATCAAGATCAACAGACCGTTATTAAATTAAATTAATAGACAGTTTGAAAATGGACTTGCTTTCACAGATCTGAGCATTTTATTAAGTACGTTACAAGAAAGGATTGAATTAATACATAAGTTAGAGTGTTCCACTAAGTTGGGGTAACCTTATTTCGCTATTCGAAATTTGCAAAAGTCAACAAATTGGAAAATTTTAGCTGGAGAAAAAATAGATATCGGCTAAAATCTCGAAATCCAAAATCTCGGAAGTCAAAATCCAGAAGAGCCAAAATCGTGATGAGACGAAATCCTGAATGAGTCCTAATTCCGAATGGCCAAAAGGAACGAAATTATGTGTAGAATGTGTAGAATAATTTTCCAAAATACAAAATATTTTCCTTTGCTTCCAGTAAACGCGGGTGAAATCGTATAAGAAATTATATTTTTAAGAATTCGTGATATTGGTTTTCAAAGTTTGGGCGTTCGAGATTTTGGCGTTACGAAGTTTGGCTATTCAGATTTTGTCATTCGGAATTTTGGCTTTGGAAATTTGGGCGTTCGAGCTTTTGGCGTTCGGGATTTTGGTGTTCCGTATCTTTGCTCTCAAAACTTAAGCTTTTGTGATTTCCGTGTTCGAGATTTTAGCCTTCAAAATTTGGGCGTTCGAGATTTTTGCATTCGGAATTTTGGTGTTCCGGATCTTTGCTTTCAAAATTTAGGCTTTTGAGATTTTGGCGTTCGGAATTTTGGCTTTCTGGGATTTTGATCCATTGGTGATTTTGCTCATTCAGAATTTTTGCTTTTCGGAATTTTAGCTTATTCGGAATTTTGGTTATTCGGGATTTCGACCTGTTCAGGATTTTTACTTTCGAGATATTGGCTTTTGAAATTTAGACAATAGTGATTTTAACAATTGGGATCTCGGCTTTCTGGATTTTGGTTTTTCGGGATTTTGACTTATTCTGGATTTTGGCTTTTCGTAATTTTAGCTTATTCGAAATTTTGGCTTTTCGCAATTTTGGCTATTCTGGATTTTGGCTTTCGAGATTTTGGTTTTTTTCGATTTTGGCGTTAGGAAATTTTTCTTCCGGGATTCTAGCTTTTCGAGATTTAGACCAATTCTGAGCTTTGGTACATGAGGAATTTTGGCCCATTCGAGAATTTGGCTTTCAGGAATTTAACCGGGACAAAAAAGAATATTACCAAATGATTGAATATTCGGAAAGGTTAGAAAAGGATATTGGATCTTCAGACAAGTACTCGAATGGTCTAGATTAAGTTTCTTTTGTATCTCAAAATGACTCAATGTCGTTTTTCTAACTTCATGAAATGACCGTGAATTACTTCTTCTAATTGCTTCTCAAAGTCGAACATTATTTCTATAAACTGTATTTTTCAAACTATTAAGGCAAATTTTAATTCATTTCAAAGGTCTTGCAATGCTGATAATTTCAAATTAATTCTAATTGAATTGTATTGGATTATCGATAACTTACATAATCGGTTTTCAGTTTTTCATGCTTAAATTAAAGTTATTTAATTGTTATTTAATAATAAAAATTCTTACATATTCAAGCAAAGGGTTTTTCGGTGTAGTACATCGGTATAGAAAGAGAAATTGGCATAAAAAACCATTTCAATCTTTAGGTGTTAATTAAGAAACTTCTTTTTTTGTATATTACTAATTTAACAAAGACAAAAAGAGGTAAATTGTGCTACTGAATTGAGCATGATAGTGTGGCATGAATGGGGGTGGGTTCCAAGGGGTGAAAAATAAAGAAATGCGAAACCCAAAACGGCAGTTATATAACACGTACGGAAATATAAATTTATAAATTATTTACACTCGTAATGGATTATCTCAACGTTGCGCACTTTCATACATAAACCATTTATTTGCCACCACATGATGGATTGCGTTTCTCTATTAAAATTGCAAAAGGCACATTCCTCTATTTCTTACACCTCATTCCTTCATGTTACATACCTACTACCACTCTACGAGTATCCTAAAGGAATATCTTTGGCAAGATATTTTCACAATTTTTCAAATTACTCCCTGAAGAGGTGTATTCCACTCCTTGAAGTGGCAGGGAGAAGCCATGGTAATTTAATAACGTATGGTAAATGGACAACAGTTATTGTGAGATTCCTCACAATGCTTTGTTGTAATTTAATGAGTCCCATATTTAAGTCATAATTTATTGAATTGTCTAATGCTATTACGAAATATTTTGTGTATTTTCGAACAGTTGTTTCAATCTACAAAGACCCAGTTCCTGGTTGGATGGACAATCTCAATGGTCCAGGCGTCATAATAGTCGGCAGCGTAAGAGGATTCATTCACTGTATTTACGGAGATAAATTACAAAAAGCCAACATTATGCCAGCAGATTATTGCATCAACGCTATGGTGGCTGCTGCTTGGGATACTTATAGGCGGTATATGTACATATTGTACTAAGTAAATTAGAGTTTTGGCACTAAAACGTGTGATTGCTATTTGAAATTGCTTTTAGGGTGGATGGCTATGTAAATATAGTGCTAAAATTTAATGTGCAGAAAGTGCTGCCAAATAACGTACAAAATAATTAAAATTGTATGTTTTTTTTCCCAATTGATTTTATGTACCAGATATCAAAGTAGAATGGAACAGCAAAGCGAATTACCAGTTTACAACTATATCTACGAGAAGAATAATTTAACTTGGGAGAAATATATGCATCTGGTATCCAAGGGATTACACGAGCCGTTAGATAAAGCCCTATGGTACGATAAATATGTTAAATCTCAATACCAATTGCATACATTGAATAAGGTGAACCTCAGATTAAGTCTCATCCACCGCATTTTACCTATTGACCGTGTATCAAATGAACGAGAATCCTTTCTTAAACTCCGGTAATCATGTCATCTGTAGACATTGCCAAATCATTGAAGGGATTATACTTCAACATCTTCGGATTTTTCTCAAGTCATTTTCCATAGAAACACGAATAACATCCATTTTACATGTTTTTACCATTGATTGTTACACCGACTTAATGTCGTTTCTTTTTCTACATTCAGGTACTATTCATACTACATTGTGAAATGGAAATTCTTATACAAATTAGGTGCTATTTTTCTACATACTATTCCTGGGTATATCTTGGATTTTCTTTTACTGATCACTGGAAAAAAGCGAATGTAAGTTCTAAATGCGTTACGTAGGAGCTTAAAAATATTTGGCACTTTTAGTAGGGGAAACTGCTCTCCTTTCGAACGTTCATGCCTTCGAATGATGCGAATTTTCTTTTATTTTTCCTAAGAGATTTACACATTTCTACTAAATATTAGTTATATCAATTATTGATATGTGATAATTTCGTGTAAATCTCTTAGGAAAAAATAAAAGAAACTCACATTATTCGAAGACATGTACATTCGAAGGCAGAGTGCTTTTCCCCTATAACTTCAAAATACAACAAGTTCAATATTTATTAACTGCAAAAGAGTTTGAATTTTCTTGTGATATATTGTTTTATTAATTTTAATAACTATCTTTTAAAATATTTTATTTTTAACTTTTATTTTTAACTGATAAATTAAAATACAAAATAAAAACAGGACATCAATGTCCCTTGCGGAAGTATTACTGAAAAGGTATTCCAAGTAAAGTGCCTCAGCTTACTTAAAGCTTTTGGCATACTGTGGCCACTAACAAAGGCCTGTAGTACGCTAAAAGCTTTCTTAGAACTGAGGATTTTACTCTGAATTGTTACCTTCCCACGGATGCTGTCGCGTGGAGGGGACATTATTAGTGCCCTGCTTTCATCTTATAATGAGGCAGTATTTGAGTATCGAAAAGTAAATCCCCTCCCATAAATAATTTTAAGGATTTTAGATCTCACCCTATCTTTTACTTCAATGTTATTACATGTAATCTGGGCATGGGCATTAATTAATAAATTCCATTCGATATTATTTAATTTCATTTCTAAATCAATAATTAGAAATGAATATTTTCCTAATTAAAAAATATTATTACAATACTATACAAAATATTTTATACAAAGTTCGAGATTTTAGATTTAGAGTATTTTATAATTCTTAATTTTATCATGACATCATTGAAAGAATTCAGAATATTTTCAATTTAATTATTATGCAAGTTTTGCATTTGAGTGTCGAATTTAAAAAAAAAAGAAAAATATATCTGTGGATGCATGAATTAAAGTTTCTCAGAAATTTATTGCTAGAAATATTGAATTTGAAATTAAATTCAACCACAATCATTATAATTGGATACTCATTTTTAATTTTTCGTTCTTAGGGCAGAATCACATTGACAATAAAATGCTCGCCGTATACGGTGAGGCTATAGCCTCACTATATTTCGTTAATTTACGCATTTTCATTGCAATTCTTACGCAAATTTTCCATTATCGTATTACCTTATCTCATACTCGGTGGCACTAGGTGAAAATAATATAAGAAAATTGAAGAAATAAAACGAAAATAAATTAAATTAATTAATTAATTTCTCTTACAGTTTTTTGCTCACCGTTTATCGTATTTTCGTTTTATTTCTTTAATTTTCTTATATTATTTTCACCTAGTGCTACCGATTATGAAATAAGGTAATACGGTAATCGAGAATTCGGTTAAAATTTGCAATGAAAATACGGAAATTAACGAAACACGGTGAGCATTTTACTGTCAATTTGATTCTGCCTTTAAACATAAAAACAAATGAGCAGTAAAAAATTAAAATTGGTCAGTGAAATTTTAAATTTGCTGAGCAAAATGTCAAATTTTTGGCCAATTTCGAAGGGAGGTATAAATAACATTTATTAATCTCCAAAATTTTTGATTAACCTATCTGTCAGATTATACGGGTTTAAGATTTTGACAAGTTTTTATTTGAGGATTTATTATAAAGAGGAAAGTATCCATTCCTTTATGAAAAATCACTAAAATTGATTGGAATTGGGCTAAACTTCTAGTTTGAATACCGTTTTAAGCTGAGAAATAGCTGGTTAGTGAGAAACTGATGGAAATTTGGTCTAATCATTATCTTATTTAAAATTACGTTAACCCTTTAAGGACGATTGGAACACCGGTGTCCCATAAAGAAAATAATTTTTCCTGACTACCTAAAGTCATTTTTTTCTTATGTCTGTACATAATTGTAAAGTAGAAGGTTGAAGTAATCTAGAATATTTTTGGCAAGTCTTTAGCTATTTGCTATGTAGTAAATATTTAAGCTCAAAAATAGCGAATTTTTAAATTCTCAAATTCAGAATTGATTTTATTTATTTTTTATACTTCCAATTTTTTTTTTAAACTAAACCCTTTTGGCAATAAAAACTACAATACCCATACGTAATATTTTTCATTAAAGCGAAAAATATTATTCCTTGGTATTTTCAGAAAAATTACTTAAATTTTTGGACTATTTTTGTCCCTATCGTTCATAGAAGCACAAAATACACCGAATCAGACTTTGTTGGACTTTCCAAGGTTATGTAAGACTTATCATTGATTGTGTTTCACAGTTTAATTTTTATTGTTGATTTTTCGATCCGTAAAAAAGTGTCTCGTCGTTAAAGGGGTAAGACGTATCTCGGGTTAATTCGAAAGTGTGTCTAGGGCATAAGTTGCTTTTGTAAGCCTCTGGATATATCAGAATTACTTACCTAGAACATTATTCATTTAATATCTGATTTGATAAATTTTCATAAAGTGCGTTTTTATATGTAGCATATCGATGAAATAACAATTTAGTTTTTTTTGCTTACAATTTTTTTAAAATTATTTTTTAATTGTTTGGAAGACTCCATTTTATGTCCAATTTTAGTCTCTAATATTATTTAATTTTATTTTTAATTTTTTTCTGCATTGTAATGGATAAGTAGTACCACTCTATTTCCATAAAGTCACGAAGTAGGATTCGTCTTTGATAAGAAAATTGATTGGCTCAATTCCTTTTTATTAATTTTCCTTTCTCACAGTTTTGTCAAAGCATATCGGAAGATCGACACAGTACTTGAGATGATGTCATATTTTGGTCTACGTGACTGGAAATTTTGTAATAACAACGTTCTTCAGTTGAACAAGTTGATTTCCTATCGAAATCGCCAACTTTACAGTTTGGACTTTGAAATGGAGAAAATCAACTGGAGCGACTACTTTCGTCACTATATTCCGGGAATTAAGAAGTATCACTTCAAAGAGGATATTAAAAATCTACAAAAGTCTCAGATGCACTATAAGCGACTTTATATTCTTCATAGACTCGTTAAGACATCATTCTGGTCATTGATTTCCTATCTCCTTTTTAGGCAATTCTTTTGTGCATTTGAGAAATTTGTTGTAAACTGAACATGTAATTTACGTTTTTAATAGCTGTATGAGTGTTTTTTTCATTGATATTTAAAATATTTGTTACTGAAATGGACAGGAAAAACAAATAAATAAATTTGCTATGCTCAAATTGTGACCACTGACTATTAAATTAAATTAATTACTCCGATATTTACGTTTCAGCCAAACATGATATAATTCTACTCAATGAAGAGGAAAATGAGTAGCAAAATAAATTGTTTAAAGTTTCGTTTATAGCCTGGTACATTTCTGTTGTCAGATATCATTTGAAATTAAAGTTTCCTGAAGTGATATGAGAATAAAAAGTGGCACTTCAAATATTTGCAGAATGTTTTGGCAAAGGCCATGTAGAGAGTGAAAAGGAGAGAAAGTTAAATATTTAAAGGGACATCATTTCACTGAAGCGACACAAAGGTGAATCTAAAGATTGTGATTAGTAAATTATTCTCCTTACTATTATGTAGATTACCCAAATAATTTCATGCTGCGAAAATGATATCATGCTGCGAAAATAAATCACTAAGTCATAAATCACTAAATCATTCAAAAAATCCCCCAAAATAGTTTTAAAAGTAATAGAATTGATTTTCGAACAAAAATTTCATATCCGTTCATAACCGAATTATTCACAGTTCACAACTGATTCACAATATTACCCAAAATATCTTAGGAGTAATATAATTAAAATTTTGGATAAAAAATCGTTATCGATTATGAACGGGTCCATTACCGATTGGAATGAACCGATGTTTTAGAGATGATTAATTTCTAAAACATATTCAAAAGTTAAAAAGATCGCGCGACATGTTTGCGAAACCCAAAAAGTCACGGTCGATATATAGGGGGTCCTCCGAAAATCCCAGGTTTCTATCTCTAACCGTTTGGGCTCTAGGCATGGTAACGGCCGAACGGACGAACAGACAGTTACCTTTTACTGAGCCCTTTATATACATGGAACTCCTGTGAAAATGATTCGGTCGCCTTAACTTTGCTCCTCACATCGGTCATGGTCATCACAGTAAGTCTTATCAATTTGTTCAAGATACTTAATTCTTCCATGGCTTCGTATTGTTTTATCCTGATTATTCATTCGAAGGCTGCCTTGACAGTCGAAGGGAAAAAACTGGACTGTTGTTAATTTGCCTAGAGTGAAACCTGGTATTGTCCAAACGGTCTTAACGAATGAGGCTGTTTGACTAAGCCGACGTTAATTAACGACAATTGTCGTGAACTGCATCAAAATTTAAATGAGAAATGTGATACTCATAAGCTGAGTAAAGTAAAATTTATATTCAGCTTCTAAGTAAGGTACAAAAACTTCATTTGCTGCCTAATTCTGCACGGGCTCCCCTACTAGAGAAATTTATGTCTGTATTGATGCAAATTGTCTAAGCTTTTGTAGGAAAAAACTGATAAATATGGACACACATTTCTCTAGTGTGTAGGGACCGTAAACTGTTCTTTATCAAGCTTAATGATGGTATTACGAAACATGGCTAATTCATTAAATACACGTTGTTTAATTGGACTGCATTCCCAAATTATTCTACAACTTCCAGTCTTTAAATTGTCTTTATAAATTGCTTAGCACACATTTATTAATGTGAATCGCTTGACATACACTGAAAATTGAAGCACTTTCATTCAAAAAAAGATTTCAATTTCTGATTCGTTGTTTAATTACTGACCCATTAAAACAAACATTCAAAAGCAAATTGTAATTTCAAATACGCATATTCTGTTTCCAAAACTCATAAAATAGTGCTAACATTTTAATTTCTATTACACTGCTTTATGAAATAAAGAGTCAGCAAAGCTACAACCAACAGGATTTATTTTCTGAAATGATGATGATTGTAGTCTGCGATATTCAAATAAATGAACATAAACGTTTTGTCCAACTTTCTCATTAATTGAGGCCGTAAATAATTTGGGAAATATCCAAATTGTTTTAATTTCCTTTTAGAATTTTCCACAAAAGAAGCTTAATAGGAGTAGGGGAGACTGGGGCAAAAACTCACAAATCGAAAAATACAAAATTCAATATCTTCCAAGGTAAAAAAGATAGCGGCTCAATTTTTTTTCTATAGATAGCCTCAATAGACCTTCTTCAATGTCGTAAGTTTCTTAGAATTCGAACAAGGAATTTAGGAAATAAAAGATATCGAAATTTTTAGTCCTATTTTTGAAATATTTTCCTTACAGAAGATAACAATTATTACCTATTTATTTTCCAAAATTGATGCACTGGTGAATATTTTCTAAATAATTTGGATTCTTTGAATACGAATCCGTTATCTATTTTAGAATTTCACAAAAGTTCTTTACTCCAGAAATCCTTTTATTAAAAATGGCCTTGGGGTAAAAAGTAACAAAAGGTATAGAGCAAAAAGTAAAAAAGCGAAGCAATTTCTGATGTCTCACGGCGAAAAGAAACGTCTTTAACATGTCTCGCCGTTTGTTGTTTGCATTGGTCAAACGATTTGCAGTCTTTTGGTCGTTTTTTTCTAAAATAGCTTTTCTAAAAGCTTTTCTAAAAAGCGCTTTTCTCGTTTTCTCACTTTTCTTGCAGAGAAAACGGTGTTTTAAAAAGGTGTAGATGAATAAATTTTCTATGAAAATATATCCTCCAGGTATTATTTAAATTTACGGAAGCCCGTAATGAAGCGAATCAAAATATGATAATACCCCGTATTATAGTAGAATGGTGACAAAATTACCTTTTAGAAATCGGTTCGATAAACGTATTTCCTCACAAAATAGAGGAATATTACTTTCACAAAGTTGTAGAGTGATAAATTTCCTATAAAACTACGTTAATTAGAAATTTTTGAAGCGCTCGAGTAGCTTGTAAAAAAATAAAATATCCGGAATATCCGTTTTGTAACTTTTTGCCCCAGTCTCCCCTAGAGCATACCAAAAAATGCATTTCATATCTCTTGTATAACTGACAAACAAAAACTACAAAAATTAAAGAATATAACGTAGGGCAAAGCGCGATACTTTCGTTCAACTAATTTTTTTCTATGTTCGTAATGGATTTGTTTTATAGCTCATTTTAGAAAATTTGAGACATTGAACTGGCTATTAAAATGTAATATTGAAAAGGGTCAAATTTGTTATTCGAAGCTTGAGTCGTTCGATGGCAGTGCGCTTTCCCCTAATTTGCAATTTTAAGTCCCCGAATTCAGAAAACTTTCTTAATAAATAGGCTATTATTTAACTCTATTTAACAAGGACAGCTCATAAGGTAAATTCTTTTTTATGTTGCAAATTTTCAAAAATGTAAGAAAGTATTTTAGTTAATTGTTTTTTCTCACTCATGTTTTGATACTACAAAAAAATCCAAAAATAAATTAGTTGTTCAAGTTTCTTCCTTTGTTACTACACTGAGAAAAAAAGAGGGTGCGATTAACTTTTGTTCCTCATAACTTTAACATTTTTAGGTGTAAAAATATATCAACATTTTTTAATGTTAATTTCATACCCTTTTAAGGGTAAAATTAACATAGAAAAGGGTAACTTTAAACCCCAATACACCGAAAAAGGGTAATATTTACACCAAGACTACAGCAAGACTACACCAAGACTGCAGGGTAAAATTAACTTTTCCGGAATGTTATTTTAACTTTTTTGGATTTCTCTCAGTGTATAGACATGTAATTCCACCCAGAATAAACTAAAATTTTTATTTTTCTCAATAAAAAGGTATTGTGAAAACGGTGAAAACTAATGTCCGTAAACATTGTAAGATATAATTTCGAGGAGCTCTTGTCCTTTAAAATTCTCATTTTAAAGACTACAAAATCGATTAGCCTGTACAAAAAGCTTAAATTAAAATGTTCTTTTAAAGTTTTAGCGTCATCTTTTATTTATCGAGTCAATAGAGTTGATTTCTGGAATACATTGTATCCCAAAACTTCATTCTTTGCCACTCTGGCAATGCAGTCTCCTTCACTTCTTCTGCTATGTTGAGACACTGGAAAGGTTTAGTAGTATCTTGAGAAAGCGGATGCCAAATGGCAGGCTTAATCTCTTCACAGTTCGGGTCACTGTTTGTGGCGAAGTTAACCCACATATTTACCTAAGAATTTACCCAAGTTTATCAATAAAAATTTTAAATTGGATAGACTTTATCACTCACCATTCGTTGAATAGTTTTAAATTCTGCGCTTGTAGCTTCGGGAACTTCCTTGGAAATTGCATTTTTAAAGATATAAGATAAATCGTCTGCATGACAGACTCCACGGACTGTTTTTCCACACATAAGCACACGATAATGGTTAAAAGTTGGGGAATCAAAGTTAAAGCGATAGTAGAAGGTGGGTCCACTTTCGGGTAAACTGAGTCGAGATAGAATTGTCCGGTGTATTCCATGCCAGAAAAGTTTATCCGTCATGAGCTGCAAGATTCACATTGTATTAGAAGAGAAAATTCTATATTTACCATTTAGTTCTTACCATAATATATTCATTTAAAGTTTCCATTGACGGTTCTTGTTCGCCAAAGTAGAATTTCTTTATATTATTGGCAATCGTTAATGATTTTTCATCCTTTGGATCTAAGTTCAAGTCAAGGGGTACAAGATTTTCACATCTTAGTTGGTTGACTGTATCTGGATAATCTATAGCTTCCCTGTAACTGAATAGTCCTTCCTCTGAAACACCACCGATGATGACAGGAATTGATTGACTCCAAGCTTCTCGGCACATTTCGAGAGGATCTCGCGGGATGAAGCAACCACTGATGACGTAGGGTTCAATCACTGGTCCGAAAGGAAATAATATTTTTTCCTTACGTTCCTACTCAACCAATGGGCACATTAAACATAATTAACGTGAAAAAAAATTTTAAAAATATAATATTTTGAAATTACCTGAATGGTTACTAAACCCTCTTGAGCTTTTACAATGCTCTTAGGGTCTGCTTTCCTTAAAAACTCTATCATGTCCCTATTATCACCATTTCCGGACCATCCCAATGTGATGGCAAGGCGTTTAGCCCAACTTCTCTCCGGCACAACTGACCAGCTATTCAAGGCAGTCCCAGACTGAACGATGGCTTTATGGAAGAGTTCACGAGACTGATTTGATATCATGTGATAGTGAACAGAACAACCCCCCGCGCTTTCTCCGAAAAGGGTTATATTTTGTGGATCACCACCAAAGAAAGCGGCATTTGCTTTGCACCACCTAATAGCCATGGATTGATCCTTGAGACCAGCGTTACCAGGAATTTCGAGTGATCGATCATCCAAACTTAAGAATCCTATAACAATATTAATTTATAGCTTCAAAATTGCAAAACTCAAGCTAAAGCAAAAATTACCGAAAGCGCCAAGACGGTAATTAAAAGTGAAAAGAACAATGTCTCTCTGCAACAGGAAGTCCGGTCCGTACATCTCAATTCCACTGGATCCTCTCATAAAAGCACCTCCATGGATATAAATCATTACAGGAACCAGCTTATTCGGATTCAACTGTGAGGTACAAAATTTACTAATTTTAGTTTAGATTCATAATGAAGAGAAAGAAGCAATGTTCTTATTGGCAAATCACATTGAAAAGAGAATTGAAAGCAATTCATAAGAATTTTTTAATTAGGAATTTTTAATTGAATACCTAAAATGAAAAGCTATTTACTTGGTAAACTTGGCTTATCTTGTCGTAGCTGTGATTCTGGTATTAAAAGTTTTGTTTAAAAACATTATTTCGAAAATTACTTTACAATTAGTGTATTAGTTAAATTTTGTTTGACCGGTTAAAATTTAAAATACGTTTCAATGGATTTTCAAGTCCAACTTCAAATGCATTTCATAATAAAGGTGATACTATGCGATCTTAAAAAAAATTGATTCAAAAACTCCCAATGTAAGCCATTGTGAGGAGACCTCGACCTCGGGGCAGCCCTAGGACAAAGTGTCTGAATTAAATTCAGAATCTTGTCTTGGGATCGAACCTGAACATCTTCCTGAAGTGTAGATCATGTTTATTTTTTTTCTACTAAATTTTACAGTTATTTATTAATTTCTTTGTTATATAATTGCATTTAAATAATGGTCAGAAAATCAGACGTATATGAACAGTTAATTGTCTCTCAGAAAATGACGGAAAGTGCCCATTGGATTGATACCATTTGAAGCTTCGTAGTGATTAAATTTTCTATGTTTCGCAGTATATATGTGACTTATCGCAACCATATTTTAAAAACTATGGGAAAGTGGTCAGTTTTTAAAATATATTGCGGAGTCATTATTCAGAAACATAGGAAAAATTTAGTCATTACGAAGCTTCCAATGGTATCAAGCATGGGCACTTTGTCCTAAATGTCCTCCACTGACTTAGTGCTCTGAACGACATCCAAAGCAAAAGAGAATAGTAAAGTAAATGTAACTCAATTGTATTATTTATTGAAAGGGTCTCCGTAATAAGATCCTCCGTAATCTCCGTACGAGGTGGGGGAAAGTACTCTCCCTTCGAACGTTCATGCCTTCGAATAATGTGAATTTTCTTCAAATTTTTTTAAGAGCCTTAAACATTTCTATTAAATATTAGTTAGCTTATTATCAATTATTGATAATTATGTGACAATCGTGTGGAAATCTCTTAGGATACGTAACAGAATTTCACATCATTCGAAGGCATGAACGTTCGAAGGGAGAGTACTTTCCCCTACTTTGTGTTTTTCAGGAATATTTTCTGTTTAAAACTAGATGATCGTTGGATTGAGTAGGCATTAATCTGTAACGAGTTTTGTTTGATTGCGCTCAGAAGTCTGGTCGGAGTAATTGAACACAGCTACTCTGTGAATATGAGCTCAATCTGAAATACTTCACTTATCAACAACCTTGCAATAGCTGTGATTGCAAGAAAATCACAACTAATCATTCCGCTATGTCACTAGAATTCATTATCAAAGTCACCTTAATTATAATACTTTGAATTTTTCACTATTTTTCTCATTCTGTTTTGAAAAAACATTCTTTTTAGCATTTAAGCTTAAACTGAACTAAAACTGATAATGGTATTGCACAGTGTTTACAAAGACGTATAGAGATTACGCAACACATCACTCACACTTTTCGTGAAGACGTTGATATGGAGACAATCTTCCTCTCCATGAATCACATTGAGCATGTTATTCTTTGCTGGACAACATGGACCTTGTTGAGTGGCATTCAGAACATCCTTCCAAGGTTCTGCTGGTTTTGGGTCCTAAAGGTAGTAGCCAAAGACCGAACAATTAATGAACGTACAGTGATAAAGCTTATGCAAGATCTTACTCGAAATCTTAAATCACCAACTGGCGGCTTGGCATATGGTATTGCCTGAAAACTAAAATACTCGTTGTTTAAAGCTGAGATCTTCTTGATACCCTTTACGGGACCCAGAGTTGTCTGAACAATTATTGTCTCTTCCATTATGCGTGCTTTAGGTTCCACTTGCTATCGATCACTGCCCATTTTTTCACTCGGACATGTGAAAACTTAGTTGCTGCTACTGCTTTTATATACGTATGTGTGTTTAATCACTAACACTTATCATAACACGCGGATGGCACTAGATATAACCGAATTTGCTTATCAAGTACCTACGATAAGTAATAATGATTTTCAGTTTTATTTTCGGAAAAAAAAACACCTTATTAGATGTAAATTAACACAATATTTCATTAAAATCAAGCAAAAAACGTGCTCAGAATATTTACAAACTTTAAGGAATATAGAATAAACACTCCGATTTCAAAAATATTCTTATATTTCTGTTCATAAAAGGTACCTATAGGGAAAAGAGCGCTACCTTCGGATGACTCAAGCTGCGGATAATGTAATCAACTTGCTCCATAGCTCTTTTAAGCAAGTTTGAGCCACTGAACTAGCTATGAAAATATAATATTTATAATGCGTCAAATTCATTAAAGACATTGAAAAAATTAGTTGTTCAAAGCTTGAGTTGTTCGAAGGTAGCACGCTTGCCTTTAGTACGTGTAAAACGGGTGCTAAAGTAAGAGAATCGAGAAATATTTGAATTCTTCAGCTTTATTCCATATTTTACAAATTATAGTTTTGTTAAACAACTCTACTATTAATAGCCAGGAGAAAAACTCTTTAAATCGATCGCTCAGAATAATAAACGAATAACTCGCAGCAGGCAAATTTTACAGGAGAGCGATTTGAAGCTGAGATTTTACATGCAGAGTATATGATTTTTGAGATTTAAAATCTCAATAACTTTCAAAATAATTATCTTTCAAGTATAATATTCACAGGGAAGGTAGAGAGTAGGGGAAAGTGACCATGCTTGATACGATCCAAGCTTAATAATAACTATTTATTTTCTATGTTAATCAATAGTTATGACTTATCGCAATATATTTCAATAGCTGGTGCTAAGCCTCACATTTCCTAAAAAAATTAGGATCCTAGCTCTTTTTTCCTAGTTTCACGAAGCAAAAATCAAAAATAGGTCCAAAACTGTAATTTTGATACATGATATTTTATAAGTATTTCTTAATTAATGTCGCTTTTCAGGAAAACTACTATCATAGGCATATAGAGGGTTCATCAGTATTAATATTTATGTAAAAATATTTTTACTTGGGGACACTGTTTTTGTGGGTGGTGACAAATTCATAAATTTTACCTGTGTCCATCCTATATTTTAAAAAGGGTCCATGAATGATAATTTAATTGTGGCAACTCTATCATTAGATGTGAATCTTTCATAATTACACCTATTGAAATCCGCCAATTTTATCGACATTTGACATAGCCTTCAACCCTGTTGCCTGAATTTTAGGGTTGCAGAGTGACATTTTCATGGACTCAAAGTGAAAAAAATGGTTTTCGCTAGTGCCCTAATGTCATAAAAACACGGCTTAGAAAAATTACATAAAAGTGATTTTAAATCTAATAACCAGTCGTACGAACGATTTAAGCAGATAGATTAGAGTTCCGTCTAAATATTGATGTGCAATTTTTTGTATCCGGTGAAATTTTTGCAGTGAAAATATGCTTCCGATTTGTCGAATCAATTATTATACAGGAAGGCCCCGGACCCGACTTGTATAAAAGTTACCACTGAATTTTCATTTTCTTCTTGAGGAAAATCTAAGGATTTCCAGGAACTATGTGAGGTAGGACTATGAACCTAATAAGTGAGACATTTTTTTGTCATAGTGGAAGAATCGCTTCGGTTTGTGTGTTAATCAGAAAAAAATCACAAACCTTGGACATCATTTTACAGTATCAAGCATGGTCACTTTCCCCTATAAAGATGTATCCAAAAAGCGAATAAAACGAATTTTGTAAAAAATTGAGTTGTTCGACTTATATTCTGAGTCGTCGAAATGGAAATTATCTTTCAACAGTTTTGGATAAAATATGTGCAAATTAATCTTAAAGCTTTCAAAAAACAAAAGTTTTTTCATTAGTGACTTGCTTTTATTAAAAACCTCACAATTGAAGGAACTGGTCCTATTTTAAACATTTAAATAAGAAAAATGTTGTGATATTATATAATGCCAAAAAATCGATTTTCTTAATTGAGAGAAAATAAAATTTGAAATTCCTAACAGACTAATTCGAAAACTTAAGCTTTGATAATCTAATACAGGATTCTAGGATACTTTGAAGATTTTTTAATTGATTTGTATAAATTTTTAAAAAGCGTTGTGCGAACTATGTATAAATTTATTTGTCTGGATTTCCGAGATATTCTCAATTCTAAGTATTTATATTATCCTACTGACATTCATTTCTACATTTCTTTTTACATCTTGTACACCGAATAAAATCTGCTCAGATTAATCATTTTATATGGAAAAAATAAGTCAATAAAGCACTGGAAGCTTTTCATTTCGGAAACTTACTAATGCGTTCAACACAGTATGTTAAACTGTGTTAAAATATTTTTTACAAAATGGTAAAATTTTTGAAGAGCCAAGAAGGAAATGAAATGAATAGTTTCCGAGAAAAAAATTATTAATGGGTCTTAAATCTTGTGTTAAATTTAAGCTTCTGGATATAGATCCGAATAAAATAAGTTGACTTCATGATATAGAGTAGAGTCAGCCCTTTTCGCCATGTAAGCACTTGTTTTCCAATTAAGATAAAACAACTTATTTAGGGCATTTAAGAACAAGTGGTACTGCAATACTCATAATAGGGGAAGTGCTCATAATTTTGGACAGGGCGTTCATAAGCATCAATGTCCTAAGTTTGAAGTGCAGTATTTTCAATACTAATTGAAATTTTTGTCACTCTCTTTTCAAAGGGATTGTTTAGAAACTTGACAAACTGTTTCTCGTTTTAATTTTTGTTTTTTACTAAAATTTGAAATGAATTTGACTCTAATTTTGGACACCTCGCTTGTCATTTTGGACACTTTGCTGGTAATTTTAAACGGTTAATCCACTTATGAGTCCTCTTTCTGTTAACGTAAGGGAAAAGTATAATATCACAAGAAGACTGGAAACTTTCCATATCATTCATTAAAGTGAGTTAACTTGGGCACTCCAAGTGCGCACGACCACTGTCATATATTTCTCGTAATGAATTGCTTACACTGAAATTTAAACAAAGCAATTTCAATTTAAATCATAGTCAAAATTTAAAGAATTTAGTGCAAAAATTTTCCAAATAGAACAAATATTTAGATAGAATACATTATTCATCAAATATTGGAAGAACATTCCATGATTTTAATCAATTTATATTTAGCGTCCAATTTTACCCTCAAAGTGGCCAAAATTAGAACCTGTCCAAAATTATGTGAATCTCCCCTATATTCTTTTCTAATATTCTAACAGGTTATTATATTTCTAATTATTTGAAATTCATTTTAATACAAGGAAAATAAGTGGCGAATAGTACTGAAACAAGCATAATTGGGGAAAATGCATATTTTTCAATGAGATTCACTAAAATTTTCGAGATGTATCCTAGATAATGTAGATAGATGTGGCTTCAAAGTATCTTTGTACAACAAATAATTTTACACTGAGAAAAATTGCATACCATATGAGGCCATTAACACTAAACCTACCGACCGTTTTTCTTCGTTTTTTGGTCAAATGACAAATCGCGATAGGGTAAGATACTCAATAAATTTACCTGGGAAAAGAGCAAAAAATTAAAATTTTAACACTGAAAAATATATTTTAAATTTGTGTTAATTTTAAACCAGTCAATTTGACCGGGTCTTGGTAGGTTCAGTGTTAAGGGCGATCAAAAGTGCTTACTCAAGGGATTAAGGGTTTTAATAAATTTGTTGTCAATTTCTTTCGGACACAAATCTGGTAAAACAGAGGTGAACCAAAGCTGTCATAAGTCATAATGCTACTTGGACAAACTTATTTTGACGTTTATTTAGTTTCAAATGCTTCTTGCTTACCCCTGTCGTCAAGAAAAAGTCTTAATAGAAAGGTCAAAAAATGTGCTTTTTCATTTTTTTTTTATTTTGAAAAATATGTAATAAACTTGTTTAAAATTCGGAAGTAATCCAAGAACTTGCAAATCGCTATAAAAATTACCTGAAATTACCTAAAATTACGTATAATTTTAACAAAAACGTCAGAAACTTCGATGAACTTTTGGAGATTTCTGGGTAATTTGCTTCATGATTATTATTTTGATAGTACTTATGAGACACTTGTGACTGTTTTCTGCTGAATTTTTAATCGGTCTTGCTCTTACTGATAAGAGAGATACAAAAACAAATTGAAGTGGAATTCGCTTAGCAAACAATTAATTGTTTTTTTTTAACCTGTACAGAGTTACAGATAATGAAATATAGCAGATGCGAAATTTCACCAATGCAAGGTTTAAAGAGAATTTAACATTAAATGATATAAATGGATTATTGTTAGATACTCCTTAATTTTGGGATAACTATGAAGTAACCCATACATTGTGGATTTTTTCGTACTTTTGTGGGAGCACAAAAACAACCCCAAGAATAAATTGAGACTTTGAAAGCAATCGAAAGTTGAGGACAAAACCCCTGACTAAGCACATGGCAAGAAAATGCAAAAGAAATCATTTGATGGTCACGACCAATGACGGTGAAATCAGACATGCGAGATTGGACGAAAATCCACTTTTTTCCACGATATTGCTTGACTTTTTAGGGCCAGGTGTGATGGTCAGAAATCGTTATATGGCAAAAGAAGGGAATAAATCTCCAGCAGAATTTTATTCATAAAAAATTTGCTTCGCTCTGGCAAAAGTAGAACATTTACGAATGTTATACTATAAAATGATAGAGAATGAAGTTTTTTTTTACCCTTTTACATACTCTTTGGAAGAGAAAGATGTTGAGAAGGAGTGTAAAATTGAGAAAAATGGGCACACCATGTGTTATCTTCTGATCCATATTATGTTTCATACATCAATAAGTCTTTCAATAAGTTATTTTAGTAAGACTTACATGCACTTTTTGAATGGGTTCCCATATCATATAACATTTCTTCAAGATGATAAAGTAAAATTTTAACTTGGATATAGCTATAAAATTTTGAAGTACGAAATATTCCTCACTTAAATTTTTTTGCACTCACTGCATTCCATTTTTATGGACTTACTTTAATAAAAGAAATTTTAAACTTATTTCTTTATCGAAAATTAACTTAAAATTTAATCCTATTGAGAAATCCAAAAATAAATTTACTGTGACTGAATACCAATTAAATCGACATGCTAATATAATATTAGTTAATGATGGTGGAGAATCGTATTATGTGTGAAATAATGCAATATTCATGAGCACTTCATATACCGCGGGATCACCCACAAAAACATGAATTCGGGATTTGTGAATATCCATCCATCACCCACAAGTTCCATCATTTATCCCCAATGTGGACACAACTTTCCATCCTTCACTAATGACCATGTGTTTACTATTACGTGTATATGTGCCGAATGCACGTACATGCCCAACTTATCCAATGGTTCGCGCATTTTCACTTCCATTTGTCAAAAAATAAACCTCAAAATCTAATTAACGTGAAAAATGATCACTTGCTCTTTCTAAACTTCCAATGTTCCTCAGGAAATAATTAAAACCAGAAAATAAACTTTTATAAGCCATAAATTAAAGTTTTTAGCCCTTTCAAGGTTGAAGTCCTGATTACATATAATGCTGGGAAAACTTCTTACGAAATAAATCTTGGAACTTTGATAATAGGGTAAGTGTGCCTAATTTCGGCATAATTGCATTTGTTTTTGACCAACCGTTTATTGCAATCTGTCTTAATATTAACATTCAGCAATTCTTTTAACACATTTTAAATTAAAATTGGTTTCTTTGGCTTTAAATTGTGAGAATCAAGTCCAAATCAAGTGCCAAATTTCGGCATAGTTGCATATAAGCACCGAAGCCCTAAGTTTGAAATGCAATCATTTTAATTCATATTGAGATTTTTTGTTACTTCCTTTTCGGGAAGGTTGTGTGGAACCTTGAAAACTAGTTTATCATCTTTGTTTTCTTTAAATAAGTTTCTAAAATATTGGAAAATTAATAAAAATATGGAAATTGCTTTGCGTAGTATTCCGGCCACTTCGAGTGAAATTCCGGCCACTTCGAGTGAAATATCGGCCACCTTTTTACTGGCCACCTTTAGCAACGTATCGGATAGAAAATTTCAAAACGTCAAACGGAACGAGTTTAATATTTAGTTTAATACGTTTATATGACCCACTTGCCCTGAGATCTTCCGTGTAATTTGTCTTGAAGACCTGAAGGGTAGCATCTCAAATTTACGCACAGACTCCCGGAGCAATTTGTCCTTCCTGAACTCTTCCAAGGCCTTTTCCACATCACCTTTTTCATAGAAGCAATGGTTTTTTTGTCTCTGGACATTGTAGAACTCAGAAATTGAAAAAAAAAAACATAAAATGAATAAAAAATATAGGAAAGTAAAAGATGTTGCTGGAATAGGCAACACTACCTCACCGGAGAGACGCTCACAAAGTATATATTTTTTCACACGAAATACGTGATCCAGCTGGGAAATTTTACCCGAAATTTAAAGATTGATTCATTATTAACATAAACAGAAACAATCTTTAATGAAAACTAGTCAATTTTCATGAAAAACACTGAAGGAAAACCTTTTGCACTTCACTACAAATCGTAAGACTGCTAGAAACACGATCGATCTGCCACATTTTTTGTAAGACTCTTTCCACACTGAGATTTTTACAACGCAATTTAAATTCAAATTATACCTAAAATTTAACGGTCTTTGTGTTAATACATCCTAAAATGAATAAATATTTAAAACCAAAATGAATTCATTGACTATTCGAAGATTATATACATAATTTTAATTAATTTATTTTCATGGCCGAAATTACACTCAAACCTGGCCGAAATTAGAAGCTGGCCGAAATTTGCCACACTTACCCTAAGTAGGAGAAAGAGCGCTACCTTCGGACGACTCGCTTCGGACAACTAGTTTTTTTTTAACTACATTCCTTATGGATTCCACCTATAGCTTTTTTTAGAAATTTCAGGCATTGATTGTACTATCTTTGACTTCAACCAATTCATATTTTTCCCATATTCCTCAACCAATTATTATCACACATTATATAGATAGATGCCTTTGAATACAAAAGATTCAACAGAATTTTGTGAAAAGAATTGATATTAAAAAAATTAAATTTAAAATAACAAAACTTTAATCCATGAAAGTAGTGAAGTTCTTGGCAATGCGAAAATTAAGGAGTTATATGTAGTTATTAACAATTACGATAACACACCTTATGCACTGATTTTAGGTAAATTTTATTTTATTTACTGACGAAAGACGAATATTTTACTCACTAAAATAGATTATTTTATAAATGGAAGAATGCTTATTCCATCTTTTTCAATTCTGTACCCTATTTAGTATTCGTTTATAGATCTTTTATATATTTTTCTTTTTTTATAAATAAAATATCATAACTTTTATTACGCTTATTTAATTATCTAATTGATCAATATATTAAATAATTATCTAATTATCTACGAGTTTACTTATCACATGTATAATAAATCAAATATAGTTATTTAAAGTGGTTTTCATATGATATGTACATCCAATTTCCAAATAGAAAAGTTTATTTTGATAGAATCGATATTCAATGCTTAATTAAATTTTATTTCACAACATTTAAAATAACACTTCCTCTGTGACAGTGATAAATTTAATTTCACTGGATCGAATATTTTTACGTCACTAGTAAGTGAATAATAAGTGGGACAATCATCAGACAAGAGGTTTAATGTTTTTTGTTGAAAATCGTATATTTCCAAATAACTGGGAAAATCAGTGAATTCAGAGGATCTAAATAAATTAGTTGCACTTAATTTTTCATTGTCAAAAGATTACCAAGCTGTCATATATTTTTTTTCTCTATAGAATAATTGAAATATGTGGCACAAGTAGTGGGAGGTGGGGCTACTTTGAGCTGTGGGGCTACATTGTTCTACGATTTTTCGCATATTTCTAAAGGAGACTGGGTTTTAACTTAATGAAATTTGGATAGGCAAAACAACTATGGATCTGACTAAAATAATTGTAAGAACCAGCTGCATTTAGAAATACGCGAAAAAGTCGTATAACAATCTTGCCCCACAGCTCAAAGTAGCCCCACCTCCCCTTATCCACATTCACTCACAAACTCGAGCATTTCACAGTTTCTCCTATTTTTTACTGGTTCCATTGACTTTCTCCGGTTATGGCAAGATAAACTCTTATGTTTCAAACAACCCCGATCTCGTAATTGAACATTTGGTTAGTCCATCCCAAGTCAGTTGTAGGAGAAGGCTTTCATTAAGGAATATGGAAAAATATTAAATATTCGAAGCCAGAGTATGTGCGAAGCCTGAAAGCGTTCCCTACATCTTCATTTTTTCTCAAATTTGTTTTTGAAAAATCTGGCGGCCCTTTATAATATGTAGGCTTGCAACATAAAGCAAGTCCACGATAAAATTTTGACAAACAAAAACATTTCCCATATAAAAATTATTTAACTTTGAAAGATGTGTTATATATTTTTGAAAAGCTTATTTTATGAGTAGGGGAGACTGGGGCAAAAAGTCACAAAACGGATATTTTATTTTTTACAAGCTATTCAGCACCTCCAAAGCACGTCAGAATTCCTCGATTCTTACGACATCCCGGTTTTTGAGCAATGGGTTTTGTTTCCTTAAATCGTAAAATTACGTTTCATACGGTCACACGTGAGTGCCTAATCATTCTTCCTATCTGTGAATACGTGAGAATACGTGAGATTTTGAGGATATTTGTCAACTATGGCTTCACACCTTTTATTCATTTCTGTTTAATTTCTCACGGATTAATAAGCATAATTACGAAAAAATCGCGGAAAGAAAAAATCGTTCCGCACTGTCACCAGGTTTTGACATATTGATAAATAATAATAATAATAATAATGCTGGCACAATATTCCACGAAGGAACTAGGCCTTCCCGCAAGGGGATTTCTAGACATGCATTATTTTTTCTTGTGCGGGATGAGGTTGTCAGTCCCGTGCCCGTGGAATCAAGTGCAGTGAAGCTCACTGGATGCAATCCGATCCGAACACCTTTAACGCCAGAAAAATTCCTGGTGGCCTAAAGTTGGATTCGAACCCGGGACACTTGCATCATAGAGCGAGTGCTCTACCACTCGGCCCATTGAGTGTCCGATTGATAAATACTTTGTTCAAATTTTATCATGGACACACTTTAAGATCTATCTAACATTGAGTTATGTACTATATAGTTATAGAGGACAGTACTCTCCCTTCGAACGTTCTTACTTACTTATTTAACCGGCGCTACAACCAGTTACTGGTCTAGGGCTGACTCAGGATCCGTCTCCACTCGAGCCTGTTACGCGCCACTGTTCTCCAATTCCGCACCCCTAATGAGCTGGCGTCCTGGTCCACGCCGTCGGTCCATCTGAAGCTGGGTCGGCGTCGTCTCCTCGAAGCATAGAGTCCGCCCCATAAGACTTTCCAGGCTGGGTCGTCCTCATCCTTGCGAACCAGATGACCAGCCCACCAGAGCCTATTGAGGCGTATTTGCTTGACGACAGTTACCTCTCGGTAGCGCTCATACACTTTATGGTTGTATAGGCTCCGGAATCGTCGGAAAGTTCGCAATTCTGTTTGCTGAGGACCCACGTCTCAGACTAATACGTGAGGACTGGCAGGATCATAGTCCTATACAGCAGTAGCTTAGTATTTAAGCTTAAGTTTCTGGACCGGAGTCATACCTTCAAATAATGTGAATTTTCTTTAAGTATTCATGAGAGCCTTAAACATTTCTATTAAATATTCTATTAAATAAATTCTCAGTCACTAAAGACTGGGGACAGTTGTTTAACAGTAGCAGCCCAAAGCAACCTTTCAGTAAGGATTGGATGTGTCAAATGAATAAAGGATTAGGATTAATAGGTTACGACTGTCAACTAGTCTGACATATGTCGAACAGGCCATATGACCTACCCTGTGATATTTTGTAAATAATAGACTAATTTTAAACATACTTAATATTTGATGTTTATTAAGTCTAAACCACCACGACTGCCAGATCATATTCAAATTGGTTCAGAGACCGGACTTAGAATGAAAGAATCACAGTCTCTACAAGCCAAAGCAAGTTTATCAGTTACAAAGTAAAATTTGTATGCCAAATCAAGCAAATGAGCTTATCTGACAGTATATTAAATTTTAAGATTTGCAAATAAGCACGTAAGCTATAACTAAGAATATTTGTAAGGGTTGGTTCAATGGAGAACTCTCGACTCTCAAGTACTTAAGCAGCATTTTAGTATTCAATTTTTTTTTACACTTTCCTTCATTCCTCAATTTTAATCGAATATTTGTGTCTCTGGCTGAATTGATTAATTATTCCTATCATGTTTTACGGAAGCGGAAGGTAAAATGACTAGTCAGCAGGATCCGGAAATGAAATTCACGTCATTCTTTTTTTGTTCTTTTTATAAATCACTGATCTATATTTTGCAAGAGAAAAGTGTTTGGCATTTACGAGAAATTAGAGTCGATTTCTCATTAGTCATGGAATCTTGCACTATTTAAAAACTTTTCTACTTTGCATTTTTTATGATTATAACTTTTAAATAATTTTATCTCTACCGTAATGTCTTAAAGTTCTTAACGTGAGTGTATATTATGATTGATAAGGAAATTATGTTGAAAGAGAGGAATATTGTAAGGTTGTGATATCTACATTTACTTATTCTTTAGACTTATTTGCTAAGTGGAAAGGATTGACGTATATGCAGCGTTATTAATTATTGTGAATAAAATATTCACGTTTTTACCAAGAGAAAATGGTAACCAATCCATAGACACTTGCATCATATGTGCCATTTTTGGAACAAGCGCTAGTAATTATTTATTTATTCGGTCAGTGTTTGTAAGGTTTAATACGTTCAATTCTATTGGACAATCGTGCCATGTCTCTTCCTATTGACAATTGAAAATTTAATTGTATCGACGGAAGATCAATATTGAAATTTGGTTCAGTTCGGTTACTTTTTATTAAATTGGAATATTGTTACATTCATGTCAAAAAAATTTTATTTATAAAAATCCATACACCACTCGAATAACCACACAAGGAAACAATTTCTATTAAGAATATAAAAGTGGCAAATAAGAAGTCAAAATCTATGTGGTTCCTGTAAAAATATATAATGTTTTGTCAGCGAAATAAAATGAAAGTTTTATCTGAAAAAAACTTGGTACGGAGCTTTTCATATAAACCGCGCGCATCTGAATAATTAAATAAGTAAACAAACTGAGTGAAAATTGAAACTAACGAAAAACTCAATTAAAATAATCACGTTAAATGTTATTGCTCGAGCACAGAAATGCACGTTTAGCCGAGATTGTGTGCTATCTAACAAGGATGAGGTATCCGGCCGGCAGTCATCCATTACTCAACTTTCAATTAAGATAATCTCAAATGGTATGATATGTTCTCTAGACGCGGTTCTGCTATAGTTGGAAGAGATGTTACAAAAAATTCCGGCTGATGGTGAAATTCTGTTGAGCTTTTCAATTTAATACACTCTCATCATGAACTCTTTCTTTGTTGTGCTTACAAAAGTTTCACCTTAGCTGTTGTTGCATGATTCAAATGCAATTGTCGACATTATTTCCTTTAATACTATTTTTGGAACTATATGCACAAATTTATTTTCACCTCAATCTAATTTTAGATAAGTTTTAAATAATTCCATTGACAATATTGCTCTTTCTATTGAAAGCTTTGTATATATTTAATTCATACAGTGCTATCCATTGTGATGAAACTTCGAAAGCAAATTTAAATTTGATTTCACAGTCATTTCCGAATAAATCAGTCAACTCTGCAAGAATATATTTATTTTGAACCATTTGGGAAATGTTAATATGTAAAAGTCTTCTATAAGAATGCTTTTTCACTCATAAGAACCATTGCGAATTGCGACTGAAGAAAAAGTGATACAAGATTTATTTTAAAATTAAATGGTTTTTATAGTGTCCTACATTGCGATTACTTAAAAGACGAAAGAGAAAGAAAAGAAATGTATGCTGTCCATATTTAGCATTATTTTAGAGGCATTCCTAATAGATTTCATTATACGGGGGTATGAAAAATTTGTTTTAATATGCTATATTTTTACGAAGACTTTATTTTATAGTGTGTAAAGATGATAAGAGTTTCCATGAGAAAATCTAATATGTTATGTTGTAAAGAAATTGAGGCACTATGTCAAATGTTATGCGATCGATATCTTCAATTCTTGGAAACTTTTTAGTATATTTAATTGAGATTGAATAATACAAAATCACTCTATTCATTTTTAAATAATTCCATTACTGCTCCACTAAAATATTCATTGACTGCTAAGATAATTCAATTATATTATGATTAACTGCTAAAACTATTAAATATTGTCATTCTTATATATTTACATCATGAATCCATACAGAGTCATTTTGTACTTAAAATTGTACCAAGGAAATATATTTACAAATAAATAAATATTTAACCCTCTAACGGGTAGGACCGCCTCCAGGCGGTCTTCACAAAAATCACATTTACAGCGACAATAAAGGTTTTATTTATTTAAAAGTGCTATAATGTCCTTGGTAATAGTCTTATAAATATCTCTTGTAAGTTTGAACTCATTTTGGCTCTTCGTTTTGTTGCTATTCCCAGTTTTGTGTGACAGGTCAGAGAAAAAGCATCAAAAAATATTAGTGCAAAAAAAACTCATTTCCAATTTCCATAAAAATACCGATTTAAAGTTATCTGACTAAAATAAATTTATTTTTTACTGAAAGATATGTCATTCTACTTTGTATATTTTATTTAAAAAAATTGAAAAAACTGAAAATGTGATTTCAGAAGCAAAAAGTTTAAAAAAAATTATATTTTCTCATCTAGCGCCTAACTAAAAGAGATAATGAAGAATGGATGGTTTTTTTGACTTTATTGGATCATAATTATCCTAGAAGACATTGTTTTAGAACTTTTCTCGCATATTAAAGAAAACACCGCTAGAGGGTAAAGAAATAGGTCCTCAAAAGTAGTAAAAATTTTGACCTTCAAAAATACAAGATGACGATTTTTTTAGGTCATAGGCGTGTTTGTAGGAAATGTTTGCCTGGACCACCTCCGAAACATATCCAAAAACAAAAGAAATCGTAGGAGCCGTTTTCGAAATAAACAAAACAGGACATTTACGGGTACTTAGCCGATGCATTACCGATTGAGACGGATTCATTCGAGATAGAAATTTCAGGACCTTTTCAAGAAATCAGAATTTAACCAAATTGGTTGAAAAAGGGACAGATAATCCTAACCGGCTTATGTAGGTGAGATTCTTAACGTGAGCTAACTCGGAGTGCATGCAAATTCGATTTAGAGCTGAAGTTGGGAGACGCCATTCAGTTATCTTGAATCAAATTCGTGAAATTATACAAATTTTGTATTTAAACCAAAATATCAAGGATTTGGATGAACTGACAGAAAAGTGTTATATGGGTGAAATGTAGACCAGAATGTTCTCTATAATTTTCCCATAGAACATGATCTCATCGATTACTCAGAAGCCAAGATAAGCGAGGTTTTTTGTTTCTTAACTCGTTTTTTCATCCAGAGTGCCCCAAGTGTTCATTTGTTGAGCTTCAACTATTTCAAAGAATTGTTGTATTTTGTGGGACTTTCCATTTAAAACCCTATTTTAAGTGTCTTGGTGGAGTAGAGGCAGTCAAATTGGCATCTGAGTGATTTCAAAGCGTTTTTATGGGAAAAATCATTTTTTTCACACTTAAACGGCAAAATCGGAGTGATAGCGTAGTCTGAGTGGAAAATGATGTATGGACGAAATGTAGAGACAAATGTGTTCTACAATTGTGTCGAAGTAATCATCAAAATCGGTTTAGCGACAGTCGAGATAATTGAGGTTATGTGATATTGAAATTGGTTTTTCGACTGTGGCGCCCCTGGTGTTGGTCCCACGAAGTTCAAATATTCTAGAAAGTTGTAGCATTTGGTGAGATCTTTCGTTTAAGCCCTCACTCATCAAAATCGGTCACATAGAACCGGAGATATGATTTTTTGAATTTTGTGAACTTTGACCCCTCATATCTCCGGTTCTATTGAAACCACAGCGCGCATACGCACCATTTTGGAAACGTCCTAGACTGGACTACAACATACTAAAATTTCATTAACTTGCACAATGCCGTTTTTGAGAAAAGTGACTTTGAATTTCGATGAATTTTGACGCTATCACAGCGCCACCTGTGGTGACTTTTTGAACTTCCATCTGAAAGTGCTCATCGAGACGAAACCAAAAAGGTAAAATTTAGGTCGCTATGTTAATTAGAACCGGAGATAGAGGCCGGTCAATGTTCGAACTTTGACCCCTTATAGCTCGGGTGAGGGGTTATGGATCGACTTAAGGTTTTTTTTGTTTGATAGGTATAATCAACGGCTACATCATACTAAATTTTCAGCCCGATGCACAATGGAATTTTTGAGTTATTTAACTTATAAGATTTAAAAATTTTCTTTTTAATAATAGCGCCCCTAGCGGTGGTTTTATGAACTTGCGATGTTAGAAGAGGAAGTGGCATTTCACGAGAACTTTCCAAAAAGCCCTCACTTTTTAAATTCTGACAATTAGAACCGGAGTAATGGCCATTTTAAGAAATTTTTTTTGGACCCTTATAGCTCGGGTCAGGGGGGTCGGGGTACCTTAAGTTTGGTATTGATGGAAAGCTCTAAGGCCCAGCTATAACATACTAAAATTTGAGTCCGCTGAATGCCATAGGGGCGGAGCTATTGAGAAAACAAAAAAAGGGGGGTCTTCAAAATGGCGGAAGGAGGGGTGGGGGGTGGGGGGTCTATGCACCAAGTTGCAATTTTCACCCGATATATAACCTTTGCCGAAAACCGCAAGTCGATATCTTTTTTAGTTTAGGAGCTATTAAGCTCCAAAGAGCGGCCGGCCGGCCGACCGGCCGGCCGGGAACGTAACTTAGCCACATATATATTCGGAATCAGGAAGTGGCGAAACACATTTTGGCCAAATTTGAGGTCGATCGGACGACATGAAATTTTGTTAGGATTATAGTAGGTGAGATTTTGTTAAGAATCTCACCTAATAGACCCTTCAAAGTAGTTAAACTTTTTCTTCAAAAATTGAAGATAGCGATTTTTTCAGGTCGTAGGTGCGTTTGGACAAAATCTTCACCTGGACCACGACTAAAACATATCTAAAAATAAAAGGAATCCTAAGAGTCGTTTTCAAAATAAACCAAAAAACATGGTTTTGGATGGGATGGGAAAGGTTTGGACGGCAAACTACATTAAAAAAAAAACGTATGGAAATATTCTTTTTTATTTGGGGCCATCGAAGACCAAAAGTAATATCTTTTACCGTTTAAGAAGCTCCAGGACCGTGAAAAGTTGAAAAAAATCGTTTATATAACTGCTCTTTCTTTGAGTTCGAGCAGTAAAAAATAATTAAATAAAACATGTCAAAATCAAGTAAAAAGCTCAGCTAAGCTTATGGAATCTGAGATTCTTTATAAGGGACCTCGGGGTGCTTGCAACTCAAAAGACTTGAAAATTCGATTTTGAATAGAATTCGGGATTTTGGCTTTCGGAATTTTGGCTTTCGGAATTTTGGCTTTCGGAATTTTGGCCTTTTCGGGATTTTTGCGTTCGGGATTTTGGCTTTCGGGACTTCGATTTTCGGGATTTTGGCTGCCACCGAAAGAATCACGTCGAGTCAATTTTATCCGTTTCTGACTCCGATAACAGTTTGCTCGGCGCGATTCTTTACCCCAAAATTCAATTCACGATAGAATTTTTAGGTATATCGAGTTGCAAGCACCCCGAGATCCCCTGGAAAGAATATCAGCCTCCCTAAGTTTATCTGGGTCTATCACTGGTCATATTATATTTTAAATAGTCTGAGTGCGGAAGGCCAACAAAAGAAAACAAAGCACAATATCATCAGTTAAAAACCACTAGAGAGACTGGTCAATTTGAATATAGTACGGGTCAATTTGAATATAGTACATTGAAGTGTTATTGGGATAGATGGGATCCACCATTTCAAAGGTCTCGGCCTCAGCTAGAATACACTAAAGTTTAAAGACAGAGCATCGTCAGGTTTTTGAAATATTCAACACCCAATTTTAAGAAACAATTTTTCGATTAATCGGACCTTCGATTAAACCTGATAAAGTTGGAGTGTCAAAAAAAGTTGTAGTCTTCAACGATGTCTTTCCAAAACAACAAAATTTTTCAAATTCTAAGAATTAGAATCGGTGATATGACTATTTAAAAATTCAATTTATTGACCCTCTATAGCTCGGGTTAAAGAGTTTGGCAGGGGCTTAAGTTATTTTTTATTAAGGGCTTATAGGGGCTAAACTATTGAGAAAGCACAATCTTGGGGTGTTCCTAAATGGCGGAATGAAGCGGTGGGAGTGGATTTGATATCATCAAATTCTAGCTACCCGTTGATATTTAACCTTTGCCGAAAACTGCTTGTCAATATCTCTTTCCGTTCTCTCTTCAGAAGTGGGTACACAACGTACGGGACGTCTACGAAAATCGATTTTTAGCGCATATGATATTCGTGATCTATGAGTGTCAAAACGTGTAAATCCCAAATTTGGGCTCGATCTAACAAAGTCGGATTTCACCTCGTACCACAAAAACTGAGATTATAAAGAATCTCCTCTAATTATTGTAATATCGTATACATCACAAAATTAGAGAATTTTTGTCGTATGTGTAGAAAACTTCCCCTATGTGAAATTGCCCTATTTACACGAAAACTGAGTTTCATTTGA
The DNA here is from genome assembly GCF_024763615.1 of Phlebotomus papatasi. NCBI lineage: Eukaryota > Metazoa > Arthropoda > Insecta > Diptera > Psychodidae > Phlebotomus > Phlebotomus papatasi. Next base: position 92,718,482 of record NC_077223.1, read on the forward strand.
GACTTATCTCCAAATATTTATCATACTCAAATCTCACTGACACCAAAATGACAACATTTTTCATACTTTATATGTGCAAAATACTGCGAACATTGCAGTTTTCTAGAGAAAGATATATTAAAGAATATAAACTCTTTGCTGGACAAAAGAACTTTTGATGGGTAACAGTCGAAAAAGTCGCTTTAGTTTGATGGATTATATTGTATTTTTCTGTGACACATTTCACAATGAAAGAGCTTGTAATGTATCTATTTGAAGTCTCTTTACAATCTTCGGGAACATCAGTAAAAATTATTGAAACGAATTCGAAAATGTCTGAATTATCGTTGGCATATTGTTCAAAATTATGCAACTCTTGGCAAATTTAATTGCTTGTAAGACAACAATGAAACAACAGTACCGGTGTGAACACTTTGTAAGTCTTATAAGTAGAGATTATCAAAATCGACAGATAAGTACATGTTGGATCAATTGTTGTACCTTTAAAGTTTGGGTAAAGGTGTAAGTGCCAAATTTGTACAGTTTGCCACAAAACATTTCCATGTTGTGGAAATTGTACAACATTTAATAGAAATTCTCAATTGTTGTCATTCATAGTGACACTGCGGCACTTTATATAGTTTGTACAGCAAATATTCCCACAACTTTAGTGGGAGTTATATATTCTTTTATTTTGTTACCCTTAGCGGCATCTTGTTATTGAAATTGTGGCGGACGACAAAGTGAATTCGGAATAAACTATTTGTGGTGAGATTGTTGAGGGTTTATAGTGCGAGATTGTATTGTATGAAAGCATGAATCGGAACGAATTGGAAGTATATTTCCGGTCGAAGTACATCTCTACAATTTCCCCCTATCGTTCGCTAATCTATTGCACTTGTATGCACATTTATACATTTGTGCAATATGTCACCTTTTCTAACACACTAAATGGACCATGATTTTTTTTTGTGTTTGCATAGGATAGTAATGTTACGATTTTTAAAGTCAACATGTGAGAAATGTGGTAAAATTGATTAAAATTTGCATAACTTATACAGAGGATTTTATTCCACGAATTCACGTATAACTCTAACATCATTTTGGACATGGGAGGATTTCGATGTTGTTCTACAGCCAACCATATGATGCATCTGATTTGAATCATGTATGTGAATTCCTTTCTACATGAAACTGAATGTTGATCTGAATACCTTATAATTCTAATCCAAGAACTTAAAGAGAAAAAGCCGTAAACGTAATCCACAAATTTTTGAGTTTCTTACCGAACAGAAAGCGAAATAGTATGAAAAATATTGACTTTCAGTCATTCAGTATACGATGAATCCCTCAAATAAGGACACTCCTTGAGGGCATCTTTCATCTTTCATACCTTCTACTAGGGAAAAGTACTCTCCATTCGAACGGTCATGCCTTCGAATAATACGAATTTCTTTTACTTTTACTAAGAGATTCAAACATAATTATCACATAATTATGAATAATTGTTAATAAGCCAACTAAAATTTAATAGAAATATGTAAGTTTGTTAGGAAAAATAAAAGAAAATTCACATAATTCGAAGGCATGAACGTTCGAAGGGAGAGTATTTTCCCCTACCCATAAGGCTATGTGTTATGATTTATTTAAAAGGAAAACGGCTTAACTGATTTGATTCTGCACATATCATTGACATTTTTTTATCAATGCCATTCCCCGTATCGAGCTTTTATTGTTAAATCTAAGCTCCTATTAAAAAAATGGAATAAAAAATCGAAAATACGCACTTGTAACAAAATAGCGCGTACAAAATAAATTTGTATTTTGTAAATAATTTTGAATATAGTTTTAAGAGTTTGGGTATCTACACACTAAAAGCAATTTTCGTCAAAAATTGACTTTGTTAAAAAATATCTGACGTTTCTGCCTACAAGGATAGGGGAAATTTTCTTTAAAAAGGCATTTTTTTTTAAAAAAAAATTGCTCCTAGTAGAGGCCTTTAGTGAGTCGAATAGGACTAGGTTGCACTCTCTTGTCCAACATAAAATAAATTTTGTTTTTTTAAATATGTTTCTGACATTTCAGTGAGAAATTAGATTAAGATCTTTGCTTTATACTCACGTTTCGAAAACATTTTTTTTAATCTTATGTTATTGTATGTTGCTCATGGTCCAATTTTCTTAACTAAGTGCAGCCACTTAAAATGGTTGTCTTACCGTGTCTAAATTAGTTAAAATAATGAATAACTGATTTAAACTTCTGTTTCAACTTCTGAATTTTAGAAATTAAGATAAAATTTTTGACATCTAATTTTTCAAGATTTTGACATAACCTAAGGATTTTTTTACGTTTTGTAAACTAATTGTAAACTAACTAATAATTATAACATATTTTACATATGGAACGTACAGATAAAGCCACAATTCCGATGAGATTTCGGTATTAGCTCCAGACTTGCGAACTGCCCTACCAACACGGCAAGTAATTGACCATTTGACATACTTTAAAGTCATCAATTTATCTGTGTATTGTTATAGAATAACACCATAGCGAGACGGGTCCCGGTCAAAATCCCGAAAGCCAAATTCCCGAATGCCAAAATCCCGAAAACCAAAATCCCGAATGGGCCAAAATTGTTTTTTGGCTCGTTGGAAAGATCCGAATCGTATCTGAATCGGTAACGAACTGGTTCTTAACCGATATCTATTTTTTATCCGAAATTAAATTGTATTACTCCTAAAATATGTTGGACAATGGTTTTAGTGATTTATTAATCGGTTCAAAGCGGTTAAGAATTGGTAAACGGTAAATGATGTAAAAGTACTTTTGAGGTGTAAACTACACCTAAAAAGTACTTTTGAGGTACATTGTCCAAAATATCTTAGGGGTAATACAATTGTCCAAAACATCTTAGGGGTAATACAATTTGATTTCGGATGAAACTTAGATATCGGTTATGAACCGGTTCATTACCGATTCAGATCCAATTCGGATCTTTCGAACGAGCCAAAAAACATACGCTCTCTAGAACCTTTTTAATCTTTGACCTTGAGAAACCGTTATTAGGAATAATTCAACGATATTTCCATATAAGGATGCAATGTCCGCATGAGTATCTCTAAAACGTATCGAAAAGTGAAAAAAATCGCACGATGCGTTTCCGAGCAATTCCAAAAAATAACATGGTTTGGTGTTGTCGTGAATGACATGGTGGATAAGTCATGAATTTCAGCACTTCACAAAGCCTGGGACGGCTTGCCCAAGAAGAAAAGACTAAGAAAGGAAAAGAATCGCGTCGAGTCAATTTTATCCATTTCGACCGATAAGAACAGTTTGCTCGATGCTATTCTTTACACCCAAAATTCAACTCAAAATCTAATTTTCACGCATTCCGAGTTGCAAGCACCCCGCGTTTCACGGATTTCGAGGTCACCTATACAGAATCTCAGGTATCATAAGCTTATCTAGGCTTATCACTGATTTCTCGAATGCTTTGCACGTGAGCACGTTTTTCCTAGTGAAGGTTTAAATCATAATTATATAACCGAATCATTATTATTAATAAGTTTAATGCAGCCCGGCTTTTCCCTATCATCTGCATAATCTTATCCTTTAGGAGATTTGCACGTGTTTAACTATTTACAATTAAAAGCTCACTTACTCTAAGCTGAACTAAAGTTTGCTGTTTTTTTTTTGTTTTTGGAAAATTTTCCTAACGAGCCCGAAATTTTGAATAAGCTTTAAAGCTTCTGCAATATGTGTAGCAATAAAAAAAGCATGCACCTTCCTGGTTAGTTTGATGCAAAGTCAAACTTTGTACATGTTTCAGAAACACTATATGCTAGACAAGTTTTCTGGTAGTTTCACGGGATTCAGAGTTAAAATGTGCGGAAAAGATAAATAATGTAATATTAATTATAATAGTAGACTCCATGCACAATGTGAACATCTTGTGAAGTAACATAATGAACTTTCCTGCGATTTCCACTGCAAATATTTCATACTTTCCATTAATGCTGGGGTGAACTTATTTCAAGATGGATTATTCTAACATTTACTGGGATGGTAATTCATTTTCTCACTGATTATGATATTTAAGTAAAAGAAAGATACTAACACTACTAACAAATGAACAACTTTTTCGTTAAGTAATCACCTTGTGAGTAGTGAGGAAAGTTTAATCTTTATGCTTCAATTAAAGCATATAGACATTTTGTGCTTGAAATGCCGCACACTGCAAACGTATGGGAAGAATAGTTCTGCAAAGTTTGGCTATATGTGCAGATTTGGATGTGAAGTGGATGGAGAAATACTCATTTTCTAGCCAGCAATAACTAATATGCACGGCCCTATATGGTTAGAATTGATTCAAGCACCATTAAGCTTATACTGCAGACATCCATTACAACGTTATCACATTAATTAACACAATACACGCTGACGATGAGGCCAACAAGGACGTTAGCGTGTAGTGACTCTATGAACAACCTGGTGTCTCCATTGTTTGGTCCTTGCTCCTCTCGTATTTGCATACAGTGTATTGACTTTTGGATTTTTATGCCATGAAAAGATGCTGCATAAGAGTAATAAATGTCAAATTCATGCACATTGTTGCATAAGTTCTTACATACACTAAGTACGTACAATATCAATTTGGCTCGTTGCTTGGTTTATATTATAAATTACGGTAATTAACAAGTTATGCTCTTTGTCTGAAGGATAACTGAAGATAGAGGAAGACGGGTAAATAGTATCACCCAGCAATTGCATTCAACTTCGGGGTTGCTTTCTGACTTTATTTATGAACTAAGCTCTTTTGACTATGTAAGCACTAATTAGTAAAACTGCGAAATGAGTATTATTTTAATTATTTTAATCAGTTATAACGTCTCGTATTTAATTAAAATTCACTTTAAAACAAGCGGTAGAAGGTGCTCAAAATGCACTAGCGGCAGAAAAGCATTTTTAAATGAGATATCCAAAAAATTATTTGAAAGTCTATGATACTGAAAGGAAAGGAGGATTAAAATGTTGTTAAAACACAGATTAAACAAAAATTGCTATTTTCAGGTTGAGAAATTTTTTTTAAACTTTTATTGATTTTAATTCTAAAAGTGCTTAACGTACGAAAACAGAAAAAAATTATACTAAAACTGATCCCATTTTTCAGAGCTAACATCACCCCCCTGATTATTTCTATTTCAGCATTAACAACTTTTTTGTGTTTTTCTATTTTTTTTAGCTCTGAAAATAAATAATTTTAACTCTAATTCATTTAGTGTAAATGTCGCTTAATCCAACAACATTACTGATTGCATTTTTTTAGTTCGCTCTTGAGATCATGATTCCATCAGTCGGCGGCAAGTCATGATATCGCAAATATTATTTGTATTTCAAGTGTTCTCGATTTCTTCGGTTGGCATAAGATCATAAGAAATGTTTACATTCTACTTGCAATTAGATCACTTTGCGCTTTTTGCCTATTTCATTTAAAAGGACCATAACTTGCATTTCAAGGACACAGAAATTTCGGCTTATTTTAATGAAGAAGCTTTAAGTTCTATAAAGATTATTGTGCAATTTGTGAGTTGCAGACACCAAGGTCTATTTGAGTTTGCTAAGTCAACCCAATACACTTTAAAAAAGCTATAATAAATTTCAAAATTATTTAAAATGGAAATCGGTGCCTTATTAAGTATATTAAGGATTTTTAATGTATATGAACAATATGAACTAACTGACAGTATATTAAAGGGACAGATAATCCTAACCGGCTTATGTAGGTGAGATTCTTAACGTGAGCTAACTCGGAGTGCATGCAAATTCGATTTAGAGCTGAAGTTGGGAGACGCCATTCAGTTATCTTGAATCAAATTCGTGAAATTATACAAATTTTGTATTTAAACCAAAATATCAAGGATTTGGATGAACTGATAGAAAAGTGATATATGGATGAAATGTAGACCAGAATGTTCTCTATAATTTTCCTATAGAACATGATCTCATCGATTACTCAGAAGCCAAGATAAGCGAGGTTTTTTGTTTCTTAACTCGTTTTTTCATCCAGAGTGCCCCAAGTAGTCATTTGTTGAGCTTCAACTATTTCAAAGAATTGTTGTATTTTGTGGGACTTTCCATTTAAAACCCTATTTTAAGTGTCTTGGTGGAGTAGAGGTAGTCAAATTGGCATCTGAGTTATTTCAAAGCGTTATTATGGGAAAAATCAATTTTTTCACAATTAAACGGCAAAATATGAGTGATAGCGTAGTCTGAGCGGAAAATGATGTATGGACGAAATGTAGAGACAAATGTCCTCTACAATTATGCCGAAGTAATCATCAAAATCGGTTCAGCGACAGTCGAGATAATTGAGGTTATGTGATATTGAAATTGGTTTTTCGACTGTGGCGCCCCTGGTGTTGGTCCCACGAAGTTCAAATATTCTAGAAAGTTGTAGCATTTGGTGAGACCTTTCGTTTGAGCCCTCATTCATCAAAATCGGTCACATAGAACCGGAGATATGATTTTTTGAATTTTGTGAACTTTGACCCCTCATATCTCCGGTTCTGTTTTAACCACAGCGCGCATACGCACCATTTTGGAAACGTCCTAGACTGGACTACAACATACTAAAATTTCATTAACTTGCACAATGCCGTTTTTGAGAAAAGTGACTTTGAATTTCGATGAATTTTGACGCTATCACAGCGCCACCTGTGGTGACTTTTTGAACTTCCATCTGAAAGTGCTCATCGAGACGAAACCAAAAAGGTAAAATTTAGGTCGCTATGTTAATTAGAACCGGAGATAGAGGCCGGTCAATGTTCGAACTTTGACCCCTTATAGCTTGGGTCAGGGGTTATGGATCGACTTAAGGTTTTTTTTGTTTGATAGGTATAATCAACGGGTACAACATACTAAATTTTCAGCCCGATGCACAATGGAATTTTTGGGTTATTTAACTTTTAAGATTTAAAAATTTTCTTTTTAAAAAAAGCGCCCCTAGCGGTGGTTTTATGAACTTGCGATGTTAGAAGGGGAAGTGGCATTTCACGAGAGCTTTCCAAAAAGCCCTCACTTTTTAAATTCTGACAATTAGAACCGGAGTTATGGCCATTTTAAGAAATTTTTTTTGGACCCTTATAGCTCGGGTCAGGGGGGTCGGGGTACCTTAAGTTTGGTATTGATGGAAAGCTCTAAGGCCCAGCTATAACATACTAAAATTTGAGTCCGCTCGATGCCATAGGGGCGGAGCTATTGAGAAAACAAAAAAAGGGGGGTCTTCAAAATGGCGGAAGGAGGGGTGGGGGGTGGGGGGTCTATGCACCAAGTTGCAATTTTCACCCGATATATAACCTTTGCCGAAAACCGCAAGTCGATATCTTTTTTAGTTTAGGAGCTATTAAGCTCCAAAGAGCGGCCGGCCGGCCGGCCGGCCGGCCAGCCGGCCGGCCGGGAACGTAAAATAGCCACATATATATTCGTGATCAGGAAGTGCTGAAACACATTTTGGCCAAGTTTGAGGTCGATCGGACGACATGAAATTTTGTTAGGATTATAGTAGGTGAGATTGTTAAGAATCTCACCTAATATACCGGTAATAAAATTTAAGTTAAAAAATGTAGTGACTTCTGCACATTGCTTCTTAAAGAGGAATAATAAAAATCAAATAGAAAATGAAGCGACCTTAAAATTTGAAATTAAATCGAGTTTCCACAATTCATGTATTATTTTTTTTAAATTGTTCAGTTTGTAAAATGAAGTTTTGTGAATAGTTCTTCAAGCCAAGATAAACATTTTGTCTAAGAACTGGAGTCCATACTATTTAGTGATTAAGTGCAGTTACAGTTGAATGCAAAGATAAATAATATCCATCGTCAATGAGAAGCTTAAATTGGAGACTTCCAGACTTTGCGACCTTGAGTGAGTAGCTCTTCAACTTTCTTTTTTTATGTTCTTCCACAAAAACGAAAAACGTATTTGGACACCAATTTGATAACTATGAACATATCAACTAAAAAATGCGTGAAGTGATTAAGTGTCGTAGATATTGAATTATGATGAATTGTACTGCTTAGATGAATCCCTTGCAGCTTTATACAGTTGCAACTTCATAAAAGACGATTTTTTTCTATTTTACCATATATGAATCTAACCCATGAGCATTTGTTCTAATAGCTAGTTCAACATCTCATATTTCCTGAAAACTTGAGAGCCTAGGCCTTTTTCCTAGGTTCAAGAAATGAAAATAGAAATGGGCTTCATACTATAACTTTGATGTGTAATAATATATATTTTTTCGTATTTCAAGTATTTAATTTTGCAGAAAAACAACTATTATAAGTTATAGAGGGTTTATCAGGGTCAATATTAACGTGAAAATCTTTTGCTTGAAGGGCGCTGTTTTTGTGCTTTTATGGAAAGTTCACAAAAAAAGTCTACCTTGGTAACTCGGTAAATCGAACTTTTGTAGCTTTGTAAAAGTATCAGTCAAATATATTGACCACCAGCTTTGGGAATATAACATTATGCAAGCCGGTCATATTTGACTCATCGATGGATTAGGAATTGGAATACTTCACAAAACTTAGCGAGATATTAGGGGAGACTGGGGTAGATTAGCCAACAAATGATACTTGGTCTTCGTAAAAAAAAATGATAAGGTTTCTCTAATGTTTTTTATGTTTCATAAGTAACATTAGGATATTGGCTGCATAAAATCATGTGGTTCAATCCTGTAAAATCCTTGCGGTTTTCTAGAGAGGATAATGAAAAAAGAATGACACATCAGCTACAAGTAGCCCGGCCAGGGTACTAATTGCCACCAGTTTTCACTACGAAATTTTAAACTGGGAATACCAAGGATTGTTTCATTTGATACAGTGAAGCCCACTGATATTAAATATATTACTAAACCCTAAAGGAAAACCTTTAGCCGACTTTCTTATGCAATTTTTGTAATTAAGTTAAAACTGATGCAAACAGTCTGAAAAAATCTATTTTACAAATCGCAGGGCTAAATGACAATAGGGTAAGTGTGCCAAATTTCGGCATAGTTGCATATAAGCACCGAAGTCCTAGGTTTGAAATGCAATATTTTTAATTCATATTGATATTTTTTGTTACTTTCTTTTCGGGAGAGTTGTTTAATGACTAGTTTATCATCTTTGTTTTCTTTAAATCACTTTCTAAAATATTGAAAAATTAATAAAAATATGAACATTGCTTTGGGTAGTATTCCGGCCACTGTGAGTGAAATACCGGCCACCATTTTTCTGACCAAATTTTAATGAAACAATGGATAGAAAACTTCAAGACGTCAAATGGAAGGAGTTTAATATTTAGTTTAATACGTTTATATATCCCACAAGCCCTGAGATCTTCCGTGTAATTTGTCCTGAAGACCTGAAGAGTAGCATCTCAAATTTACGCGCAGATTCCCGAGAGAGGCGCTCACAAAGTATATACTTTTTTACGCAAAATACAGGATCCAGCTAGGAAATTTCTCCCGAAATTTAAAGATTGATTCATTATTAACATAAACAGAAACAATCTTTAATGAAAACTAATCAATTCTCATGAAAAACACAGAAGGAAAACCTATTGCACTTCACCACAAATCGTAAGACTGCTAGAAACAAAATCGATCTGTCACATTTTTTGTAAGACTCTTTCCACACTGAGTTTTTACAACGCAATTTAAATTCAAATATACCTAAAATTTAACGGTCTTTGTGTTAATACATCCTAAAATGAATAAATATTTAAAACCAAAATGAATTCAATTGACTATTCGAAGATTACATAAATAATTTAATTAATTTATTTGCGTGGCAAAAATTACACTCAAACCTGGCCGAAATTTGGCACACTTCCCCTGTTGTTAGGAATATCAATAGCACTTTTTCATCTAACAATTATCCATGTATACTAGTGGAAAATCATTTTTAGATTTAGCCTGCCACGGAAGAGTGGCTACACTCTTAGAAAAAATTAGTTCGTACAAGCTCATATGCAGTTATTAGAACTATAAAATATAGTAAATATAGACCCAACTATATATTTAGTTTGGGTAACTAAATGAAATAGTTGACCACAGATAGTTAAAGTATCCTTTTCATTTAGTTATCACAACTAAATCAAAATAGTAATGTGTACTATAACATATTAGTTCCAATTACTAAATAAATGGTGTTGTTACCCATCTTATTGGCTGTAATAACTATATCATATTAGTTGTGGTTACTATATAGCATTCATTGTGATGCATATTTCTTATTAGTTGCTTAAAATTCGAAAGAGCTTCAACGCATTACTAAAATAAAAACCACTCTTTACTATTGGAAAAGTAGTCATAACTTTATGAAAATATAGGCCCATCTATTTACATTGGTTGTGAGAACTAAAAGGAATTAGTGACCAATATTAGTTGGGATAATGATTTCATTTAATTAACACAAGCAAATATAATTATATGAAAGCATTATGAAATAATTGCCGCAACTTATCCTCGTAAATATTGTCTTATATTCTCACTACTAATAAATTTATTATGAGTATAATGTTTTAAGAATATAAGAACTATTTTAAATAGATTTTATAATAATCGCCCGAACAACTAATTTTCAGTAGTAATCACGTCTAAACTTTTCTAAGAGTGTACATTTGCCCAAAAGTAACTATTTATTATCTAAGTGAAAAATAGTTCTTAATTACATTTATTAAACCAGAAACAACGTAAAACTTATGATACCTTCACTAGCAATTCAGAAAATCAAATACTAGGCCAAAAGCTGTAACATCAAAATTACAAGTTCATACCCATTTCATAAAAATGCTTCTAAATTGTTTGATAACAGGATCAGACTTAAACATTTTTCAGGGAATATAAGAATGTATTCCCAATTTCATTAAAAAAAATACTGTACACAATGTACATTTTGAGGGGAACAAGAAAAATCCACTGGCTATTGTATCTCGATTTCCCCTAAACACTTTTCACGAAAAACTCGAAGAAATGCACGTACTTCCACAGCAAAATTATTTTTGCAATTAACGCTATTTAAAACATGTTCTGTAAGATAGATTTAAGGTGTTAAAGAAAATCCAAGAATTGCAATAGATGTGATTATGAGAGAATTATAAATAACTGTCAGAATGCAGTAAAAACAATGGTGTACAAAGTGTCACGAAAACATCTCTTTTAGAAAAGTAGCATGAAAAGTGATATTAAAACGCATGATACCTCTTACTAATGGTCAAAGCAAGTAGATGAAAGTTCCATCTAAACACGCTGATGTGAAAATTTTTGTGTGTGGTACAAATTTTGTACGTAGCAAAGCAAACCGGGGCAGCTTCGTAAAAATTGCCAATAAATTTTCATTTTCCTATACAGATATTCTAAAAATTTGCAGAGATTTTTTGACATAGTGGTATAATTGATTCGTCTTGTATGGCATTTAATAAAATATGTTGAAGCTTATCATTTTTTGTACGAAGCTGCAAAGGTTCCCCATGCATTTTATTTTAGCTAAATTTATTTTAGCAGGTTTCGGGGTGAGCTACTGTTAATCGGGTTTAAACTAATTTAGAATTAACTGACAGACAAGTGACATCATATGTCAGAATTTTTTTTAATTTTGTGAAGACATGTTGAAAGAAATGTGGTCCCTGGAGGGTGAAAAATAAATCTTGGAACGTCTTGAAATCGAAGAATTACTGATATCTCTAGGTAGAATTCGGGCAACAATTTGTTTTATATTCCAGTAGAACGTTAATTTTCCTTTAAAATGGTTTTGTGTTATATAACGGCAAGAGCAAACCTCAAGAAATTTAAGCCAGCTCAAAGTTTTCCCTATATATTTTAATTCTATAAGTATCTGTTAATTTTCATAATATATTGCCTATTGCTGATCAATTTCCTGTTCAATATTTATAATCAAATTATTTATCCTTGAGGTTGCACTCTATGAACCACAAATTTTACTATCGATAGAAAACTAATTAGAGATGTGAATAATTTTCAAAAGCAATTTCTATGAAATTACCTATAGGACATAATATTATAACATACCCGGTTTAATTTAATTACATCATCAAATTATTGAAAATTTACACAGAATAACAAATTAGGTATGGAATATTACACAATGATTATATGAAATGATTAAAATTCATATGTAGTAACAATTAGGCCGATATACAACATATTCCCTCTTTCAGCCCAAACTCTTATATTTTAGAGAGATATATCTACATATCCAACAATGCAGCCAGCACGTGTTATGGGTATTTGCTATGATTTGTGCCATCCGCTGATCATATTGATGGAAAATCGGACTAGTATTTTCCGGTAAAATATGATATGAGGTCTTGTTGTAATCATCTAAGTTATGTATATATAAAGGTTGAAGGTAATTTGTGTGCAGTGACCGAATACCACATAAACATTCAATGTATCACTCCAATGATTTTCTCATGGAGTTTGCCAGTTCCCTTTAGATGAGGAGTAATTATGAGTCGACATTCCATATTGTGTCTTTGGTTTTCCGGCTACATTGTTGATACCTTTTTGTGGCAACTTTCGACTTTCACATTACATTTCTCGCAGTATTTGCTGTACATCGTTAGTTTAATCCCACATATCTTTGGTATAGTAATCACACTGTATGGATGTTACTTGGGGCAGAACAATCCCTATACAAATGAAATAGCATATCACACAAACAGAAGCGTTTTTAAATTCAAATTAGACTTTTTAAAGCTGACTTTATTTTAAACATTAAAAAATTGTTAAAATTTAAACATTAAAATTAAATTATTTACATTAATTAAAATTAATTGAACAATAAAATAGTCATTCTGTAGCAAAACACATTAAGCTGAGTAAATAAAGTGAATTAACGTTATTATAATTGAATAATAATATGAATGTAGGGTTCGAGAAATGCCCAGTAGTTTAATTGTATAACAGTATACCAATGCCATGAGACACATTTTTGTTTGAAAAATTCAAAAGCGGAACTAAAACAAGGTCAATGTAAATCAAATGGCCAGGCCATTGCAAGAAACTGCATGAAGCTTTTAGTCACTGATTGAAATCGCATGAGTAATTTTCTCGAATTTACTATATAATACTCCTTAACAGCATGAAAGATTCAATACTGAGTAAAAAATTACCTAAATTTAATATCGTTCGATCTGATTGCATATTTTTGATTATTTTGAATTACTTTTCCAAATGAGGCAACAAACTTTTGGCGCGTCAGAAATTAGCAACTTTTGGAAAACAATTATTTTTAGAATGAAATACAAAATTAATTAGTTTTATGATCTACGGATTGCAGGGAACTCATTTGCAAGAAGAAAAATCAAAAGAAAGATTATGTGAGTGATTATTAAGGGGTTACGTTGATCAAAAAGACTGAAAATACAGCATGCTTTCTTTAAGTTTTTTTTTAGCAAAAAAATATTTAGTTCAAGCTCTTAGGTACAGTGAGTGTCAATAGTTTGTTGCCTAATGGATGTTTGAGAAATCAAGTGAAAAAAATGATAGAAAAAGATACTTTTCCAAATTTTTCTTTTTGCAGGTGAGTTCCTTGTAATCCGTAGATATTATTTATAATTTTCAAAAAAAATAATTAATTTTATTTCATATCAAAAATAATTGTTTTCCAAAAGTTGGTCATTTTTGAAAAATCAAAAGTTTGTTGCCTCATTAAGAAAACTAATTCAAAATGGTGAAAACGTGCAACCAACTTTATGTAAACCGGTTACATTTTGAGCTTATGTCATTTGATAGGCAAATGGTGGATTTATACATTTTTAAGGCTGTCAATGGTAAATATATAGGTGTAAAAGTGATGATAAATAACAAGAAATAATCAGTTTTTTGATAATTCATAATTTAGGTTATAATGGCAAATTACAAAAAGTTGAAAGGTGGGATATTGTCCAGAGATACTGCTGGAAGGAATCGGCGTCGCTTAATTGCCAAATTTTATGGAAATTCATGAAAAGTTATACATAAAATGGTCAAATATTATAGTTATGAGGCACGAGTACATCTGAAAAACGCTACTGGTAGATCCAGGGTTTCGACTCAGAAAGTCGATAACCGCATTCTAGGTATCTCTGATAGTAACCCCATGATGTTTGCTTCAAAAATTCAGAGTCGGCTGGTTACAGAAGGCATACAGGCTTCAAAACCAACCGCAATTTAATGAAAGTACTAAGAATAATTACTTGGTTTGCAGGTTTCCATGGTAAACAAAACCAATCTGGTTAAAAGGTTGTAAATTCACTTGGAGCATTCTAAAAACGTAAAAATACAACCTCTTACGCAGTTTGGTTTTACTTACCAATGGAATCTTGCGAGCCAAGTACCTATTCTTATATTTTCTTTCATTTTGAGTTTGATTTTCGAAGCATTTGAAGCCTGTATGCCTTCTGTCACCAGCCGACTTTGAATTTTTGAAGCAAACATCATGGGGTTACTATCAGAGATACCTAGAATGTGGTTATCGACTTTCTGAGTCGAAACCCTGGGTCTACCAGTAGCGTTTTTCAGATGTACTCGTGCCTCATAACTATAATATTTGACCATTTTATGTATAACTTTTCATGAATTTCCATAAAATTTGGCAATTAAGCGACGCCGATTCCTTCCAGCAGTATCTCTGGACAATATCCCACCTTTCAACTTTTTGTAATTTGCCATTATAACCTAAATTATGAATTATCAAAAAACTGATTATTTCTTGTTATTTATCATCACTTTTACACCTATATATTTACCATTGACAGCCTTAAAAATGTATAAATCCACCATTTGCCTATCAAATGACATAAGCTCAAAATGTAACCGGTTTACATAAAGTTGGTTGCACGTTTTCACCATTTTGAATTAGTTTTCTTAATGAGGCAACAAACTTTTGATTTTTCAAAAATGACCAACTTTTGGAAAACAATTATTTTTGATATGAAATAAAATTAATTATTTTTTTTGAAAATTATAAATAATATCTACGGATTACAAGGAACTCACCTGCAAAAAGAAAAATTTGGAAAAGTATCTTTTTCTATCATTTTTTTCACTTGATTTCTCAAACATCCATTAGGCAACAAAATATTGACACTCACTGTATATAACAGAGCAGTATTAAAATTATATTTACTGAAATTTTCAAAGACAAGTTCTGCGAAAATCAGGACCTAGTGGTTCATTTTTTTAATGAAAATTTAAAAAAATATATATAGTTTAAATTTTGTACTTTTTTTAAATTAAATATATATTTTTATTATGTTGAAAAAAATAAAAAAAAGTATGCTGTTTCATTAGTCTTCGTGACTCATGTAATCTTTCAAGTGTACGTATGGGGAGTTCAATTCAATTCAATTCAATTTATTGTCACACTCAGTGTCTTACAAATCCAAAGATTTTTCTTAGACTATACAAAATCTCTAAGTTGGTGTCTCTAACAGTTTAGCTTTCAGCCCAGCTGACATTTGGGTATCTGGGAGATAGTTGAAAACTTTAGTGCTCTGCGACAAAAAGTTTGAAATTTTAAGTAGGAGTTTGAGTAGGAGGATTATTTATATACAGTGCCCGCTCTCTAATCCGGACGGTTACATTTAAAATCATTTTGAGGTTATGTACGCACGAGTATTCAGCAATGAAAGTGAATTATCCTGTGATGTTTTTGTTTAATAAATGAAGTATATTAGCATAGAATTCTCTAATTATGTCTTTCTTTAAAACTTTTATTCTAATTCTAGAAAAAAATCTTGTATTATATTTTCGAGACGTTGAACAAATTCAAAAAAAATCATCCGGATTACGAAGCGGACATCTGTCATATTGTCTCCCAATCATTCGGATTACGAAGCGGGCACTGTACGTTGTTGGTAGAGTTCGAGCAATAAAATGTTACTTTGTTACAAAATTATACACAACAATTCAAACTTCCGTGTGCGTGTATATTCTTTATTTTCTTAAAAAAAAATTTATCTAAAAAAATTGTTTTTATTTTGATTTATTTTCATTTACAATTGGTGAATTATACCCCACGCACAACAACTTTTGTTTGCAAACATGTTTTCAAAATATCCTATGAGGGAGAGCGAGATAACTAGATGTCGGTTTCATTCACTCTCATTATAATGTCAAAAACATGTTTACAAAACAAAAGTTATTGTGCGTTTGGCATTACTTTTCAAATCTTCACTTAAAAAGCCAATATCTCTTAAATCTTTAAATTGTATGAAAATATATATAACCATCTTGAAATTGAGAAAGCGATGTGATTTTAAGTGTCATTTTCTCATATTATTATAATTTATTAAAAATGTTTATTAATAAATAAATTAATTTATTAATATAATCTGCCACTGTGTTGTAATTAAGCATTTTTTCAACAAATTTGGTTTATTAATCATGAAAGGCAATTAAGTTATTAATGAAACGCACATACAAATCAATTGTCATTATAAAAATGTAAAAATAAATGAAATTCAAAATGCTGAAATATGTGATATTTTATACTTCTCTTTATAGTAGACATGTTATTTTGTATCCAGATATTGAGTATTATATCCAATGCAATTGTTGTCCGAATTGATTTTTGTGCGAGCAAAAATTGCAGCTTTATTGTGTGTTACACTATAGAATGAAAAGTTTTTAGAACCAATTTTCTAAAATTCAATTTTATTTCTATCATGTTTCATTTTATTACTCGAACTCTTAAGAGATAGTATTATACATTTATAATCACCTGACTTTGAGTTATTCCTAAAAAAAAGTCACTTTTTGAAAAAAATAATTAGGAAAAGTAACCTCACGGTGCGTTTGTCCATCCGTCCGGCTATGAATAAGGCCAGAATCACATTGACAACAAAATGCTCACCGTATTTCGTTAAATTACGCATTTTTATTGCAATTCTTATACAAATTCTCAATTATCGTATTACCTTACCTCATACTTGGTGGCACTAAGTGAAAATAATATAGAAAATTGAAGAAATAAAACGAAAATGCGATAAACAGTGAGCAAAAAAAAACTGTATCGTACAGTTCTTTTTGCTCACCGTTTATCGAATTTTTGTTTTATTTCTTCAATTTTCTTATATTATTTTCACTTATTAGTGCCACCGAGTATGAGAAAAGGTAATACGGTAATCGGGAATTTGCGTAAAAATTGCAATGAAAATATATTATAAAATATAATAGCAGTTATATATAATCCGCTTTTATCGACTTTCCACCGTTCTGGAGTGTAAACGGTATAAGATATCAACTTTCGTCTTTGGCGACCCCCAACAAAAAAACATTATCTCTAAAAGCTTTTTTTTTTATTTTCCCTTACTCTGCTCCATCCGTTTCAGTTTTCGGTTTATTTCGAAAACGGCACTAGATTTCTTTTATCTTTGGATAGAGGTAGTCGTGGCGAACATTTCGTCCTTACATACCATTACAAACCCTCATCTAGAAATATTGAAGGTCAAAGGCCAGTCAATTTGGTTGAATTTGGGTTTTTCGAACTCGGCTAAGTAAGTCCCAATCGGTAATAAATGGGTAAAGTAATCGTAATTGATTTATTTTTCCTCGATCATCCCATTTTATTTGAGCGTTTGTATGTCACTAATGACAAAAACATTCTAACCTGCACACTTCTTACCCAATTTTCTAGTTCGAAATTTATTTATGATTGTGAATCATTTTAATCTGTAATAAACCGTTATGCACCTAAAAATCATTCGAAAACATAAATTCACGGATAGCTATATCTTGTAAACTCGAACATTCCGCAAACCTAGTATGCTTTTCCATCTCCTTATTTTTCAATACAAACCTGAAGACCTTGAGGATCATTAACATGATCTTCAGATTTTTAAGATATCTCAAAAATCCGTTTTGGGATTTTAGTTTTCGTTTTTGAAAACGTGTTAGAAATAAAATTTTCTGAATATAGATTTTTTTCACAGGTTATAAAGCTTAAAGATATCATATTTTTCAACAATTAATACCAAGTTTGGATTCCCTAAAAATGTCTTGGAAACCCAGAGAAGTCTAAACCGGTTCCTACCGATTATATAATCGAGACTCAATTGTATCACTTCTATACGATTTTAAACAGATTTTATAGTGTTCTATGAATGGGTTTAAATTCCAATTTGAGAGTTCTCTCCGTTTGAGGTTTCGGAACCTAAAAACCCATTGGAAATTCAAACGTTTAAATCGACGAGTTACACAAAAATAGCAATTCAAACGTTCTGCCATCCTGAAGGTCCACAAAATTAGACAAAAATTTACTTTTTGCAGCAAACGTTTACACAATGTTGTTGGCATTGTTGACAATTGAATTTTTAAGAATACCGAAATTCGAAATGGCAAAATAATCAGCACTAAAGCGGCGAGTATGTGAACTTGCACTTTAGGCTTTTGGTATATTTTCGAATAGGTTTGACTTGGCTTTGGAGTGGCTTTGCCTCTTCGAAAGGTTATTACTGAACGAAGACATTCATTCTCATTGTTCTTTTTACCTAAGATGAAGGTAATTTTGCTGCATTGGGATGACTTTGCCACCCTAGCATTCGTAAGCTTTTCTTCAATCCGAGAACTTAAGGATAGTCTTCACGGTCTTCACCGACTGTATCGATCATGTCCGATCAGTAAAGGCTAGAATTAAAGAAAAGCTGACGACCAGCAGGGTGACCCGCATCTACGATACCATACACTGAGAAAAAAATGGGGGTGCGATTAACTTTTTTCCTCAGTATTTTAACACTTTTTATGTGTAAAAATATATCAACATTTTTAATTTTAATTTTACACCTTTTTAAGGGTAAAATTAACATGAAAAAGGGTAGCTTTAACCCCAAATACACCTAAGAAGCATAATATTTACACCGATTTCGGATCAATACTGCAGGGTAAAATTAACATTTCCGTAATGTTATTTTAACTTATCCGGATTTCTCTCAGTGTATGTTTAATCGCTAAACAACTCTATTAATCTTAGCCAAGAATCCAGAATTCGAGCATTTTGCAAAGATGATACGCTTTGTCTGACTGAGTGAAACTCTTTCCTCATGGCTTAATCCACTTGAAAAGATTTCACTTTTGAGTGAAATCTTTAAACTTTGAAATAAAAAAAATCATAGTCTATCTTTCGTCTATTTTTTAATAGAATTTTTAAACTTTCTTTGTACAGTAATTTATTTTCTCAAAATCTCTCTCCTTTTCTTCTCATGTTAAATGTGGCTTCTTGTTCTTTCACATAAAATCTCTGAGAACACAATCTATCCCAGTCTCTGACTCTCTCTGCCTCGTGGTGGAAGTTATTATGCCGAATATGAGAAAATGCAGAAAATTCTGTTATGCTTTTACAGCAAGTGCGCAGAGAAAAGCTCTCTCACATGTTCTCTTTCCTCTCTTATATGGCACCTGTTTACATTCTCTCACTGTTTTTCAGTGCTTTGAGAGAGGGATGGAAAGAGAGAGAGAGATTTTGGAGCTTTTGGAGCAATGTTGGTGAAATGGAAAGGGTGCTTCATTCAGTTTGACTTCGAAGAAGGACGAGTTAGGACGGAGTGATTGTGTCGATGTCTGGAAAGGAAGCTTTTTATTGCGTGAGAAGTGTTTAAAGAATTCATTTGGAAGATATTCTCAAAGGACTCAATTCACCGTATTTAAACGCTTTTCCCACCTCTTGTTCATCTTGAGGAGGGAAAAAATAATATTGATTTTTAAAATGATGGTTTTTTTTATTCAATGGGAAGAATTAAGTCAATATTAGGAGGTTCTATTGTAGGGAAAAGAGTGTTTAATTTTTGATATAAAGATCTTGAGACAGATGATAGAAATGAAATTAAGCACATCTCTCCCAAACTCTTGGAAGTACTTCATCCATTCCAGAGGGTGTCACGACAACTGTTGAATAGTTTGGTGGTGGAAGTTTTTCTCGTCTTGTGGGGGGGTTATACCTAACATTTATATACATAACCGACATTATTTGGCGTTTTCTTCTTCGATGAGTTTTGCCCTCCGCCACAAAACCTCTTTCGTATTCAAGCATTCACGACAATGTCAAGCAATGGGAAATGAACAAATTCTGTCTATTCAGACATTCATTTTAATAGGGGAGAAGTGGTCTCACCAAAACACCATTTATTAACTGTCTTACGCGTTCACCAGGCGCCTCCATCAACTTCCCCATTCCCATTTTCTTCTACCGCCGGAAACTAAAAACACACCATTTAAGTGCTACAAAATTTATAGTGTTCTCCACCATTTCACACGCTTAGGGAATAATTTTCCAGCTAAAAATAAATATATAGCAATCATTTTGCATTTTCAGTTTAAAAGAAAATTCACACGAATATTTTCAACCATATAAATCCACTATTGCTCCTTAATTAGCTGTGAAGTGAAAAACAGAGAAAATGGGAATGTGAATAAGACAAAGGATTATTTCTTCAACTTTTATTACATCCCACCGTCATGTCACTCTAGTGCACATTATCCACTCTGAGAGCACAAAAAAAAATTAATTTCCATCTGCTATTTGATGAAATTCAGCAGATTTTTTTCATCACTTTTGCAAACTCATCTCCTTAAACTTCATTCCCTCTAGCACCGAGTACATTTTTAATTAAATGAGATGTGCAACAATTTAAGTATTTTCTCGATGGAAAATTATGGAGAAAAACCACACAAAATTATTATGCATAATCGTATATGGGTACACAAAAATATATTTGCTTTCCACACAAAACAGAATCATGCTGAAATAATTAAATTATATGTGACGAGTGACAGAGAATTTTATACTCTGTATTGTTGCTGCTTTGATCACTTAGTGTCGTATACGCGTTTTGACACTTTTTTCTGACGTGGTAGAGTTATACATATTCTCCATATGGCTAGGAATACCAAAACCTATCATAATAATTTTTTATGAAAGTAAAATAGTGAAAATTGAGGAACTAATGAGTGGTTATTGCAGTGAATTGTGTGCGAAAAATCGACGAATTGACGCTCAAAATCGGAATGAGTTTTCTATGACGACTATTTTCTCAATCCTCGTCGTGTTGCAAAACCACCAAATAGTCGTGACAGAAACCAACACAATGAAAATTCATTAACGAAGAATCACACTTATGTACTAAAAAATATATTCAGGAAAAAGATTTCTCATTATCATTTAGTACAATTTTCATTTTTCCGCACCATAATGAGCCTAAACACAAGTAGATTTTGATTCTCCAATAGTGTCTTGGATTAAAGGTAAATGAAACTCTATTTGCACAAAAAGTCGTTGAATTTCGAAGAATTCAAATTGAATTTCGAATTTTCATACTAAATTTTCGAACAAGGTGGGGAAAATTTATTAAAAACCCTAAAAAGCTGGCAAGACTTACTCAGTGATTATGGAGTAAATTAATATTGGGACAAGAACAGTAAGCGTCGTTCGTCTGATTATTTTCCTCACAAAAATGTAAAGACCAAAATATTTTGACACTTGAGCACTTTGAAATTCGAACAGGATGCAACTTTCGCCACCTTGCGAAAGTATCAAGAAGTAAGAAAGTTTCTATTTTGGATATTCAAATAGACTTTCGAATTTTTCAAGATCTACTTCTGTACGGAAAGAATGTTGTTACTTCAATGAAAAATGAAAAGAGGAAATCTTTTTTTAGTACAAGACTGTTCTCATGTGCTTCTGTGTTATCGACATTTCTTTGTGTTGATTCTTGTTACGGTTGTTTTCTCGTGGTCTTGTCGTCTTACCAAACTACCAAACAGTCATAACAGCAACTAATTCGAAGGAAATTCATTAACGCAGAAGCACATAATATCAGCCGTGTTCTAAAAGAAATGTTCAGGAGAAAGCTTTCCAATTTTCTGTACTACCATTTTCATTTACTAGCACTACAATGGTGTTACTTCAAAGAAAAATAAAAAGGGGAAATTCGGAGAAATCTTTTCTTTTTAGCACTTTACTGTTCTCATGTGCAACTGCGTTATCGACTTTTCTTTGTGTTGGTTCTTGTTACGACTGTTTTCTCATGTTTTCGGTGTCTTACAAAACCATTTATACAAAAACAGTAATGACAGGAGCCAACACAAAAAAATGGACAACGCAAAAGCACATTAGAACGTGCATGTACTAAAAAATATTTAGGAGAAAGCTTTCCCTTTCTTTTAGTACTATTTTCATTTTTTAGCAGCATAATGGTGTTATTTCAATATAAAATGAAATGGATAAATATTTTTTTAGTGCATGACTGTTGTTATGTGCTACTGTGTTAACGACTTTTCTTTTTCTTGTAGTATAAATCGGCCAAACACTCGTGACAGGAAACAACACAAAGAAATGTCGATTTTTTTAATCGAGTTACGTACAAACCACTAAATCCACAGAAATATTAAACAGTTTAATTCAAGCATTGTTTTCGCAATTTATAAGTTAAAAAATATTTGCTGACTCATTTAGAACAAGTCTCCCTCATATTTCTGTTTGAGTTATAAAATTTTGAAAATCGTTTGTAAAAACGTATGAACCTTGTGCTATGAGATCTACGTGTAGAGAATTCTTTTTTGAATTAATTTTTGACTTCTAGAAATACCAAGTTCTTGAATAAAGAATATGATACAGAAAAATAGATAGGATTGAGTTGTTTTCAAAAGAAATATTGAAAATAAATAAAAAATACTTATACGACACTAAGGGATGCAAGCGGCAATATTTAGTCGTAAAGTGGAAATGCTACATATATCAATTAGAATGTGAACATCCCTACTCATAACATGTTGTTTTATCTCTTTCTCTCCGTATTCAGCTAAACTGGATACCTATTTTACGACTACATTATATCAATCAATTTTCTCTCAATGCTTTCTACTTTAGATGCTTCCCACGAATAATCGTAATTACTTGTACGTTTTCCGTGAATGATAAGCTATCAAAGCGAATTAAACATCAATAAAAAAGTGATTGAAACTCCGTTGTACACTTAAATTGGGTTTAAATATTTACTCACATTCCCCCGGAAGCTATTTAATTTTACACCCTTCCACGTTCACGCGGACTTCCAGTGATGTTGATGACGGTATAAAGTGAATTTTGTGCCAGACACTCAGATTTTCATCCGTTCACTAAATTCCTCACAGTTGAATTGTTCAGACAAGAGGTAGTAAGTGCTACTAGGAAAAAACTAAAACGCAGTGTTGAGATTAATACAACGATTTACTAGTGTGATTATAGTCTGAATTCACACATGTGCTGCTAATTTGGGTATTAAAAGAAGGACTTTAGCAATTGACAAACCTGTGAATCATGTTGCTGTTGAATATCATCAAATATGCACTCATCACTCTCAATATTTTGCCTTACCGATTTACACATAGGCGAGTTCTTTTCATCATCTACTTAGCCACTCTGGTTACGCACGGTAAGTGGATGGTATTTTTCTTTTTCCCCATTTAAACTTAAGTGGTCCTAATTGATGGATTTCACCAGGTCACAGTATATATACAATTTAAAGAATTTTCATACACCTGTGAGATCAAGGAAAATAAAAATAGATTAGAAGTGCTTTCTAAATTATTTATGCATCACTTAAAATTCAGCCAAAGTATACGAAATTTATATCCAAAACAGAACACCTTATTTTAAAGTATTACGTAGCTTTTCCACTCAAATTAATATGGGGCAAAATTTAAGATTCAAGAAGACAGTACAGTAAAAAAGAATTCTAAAAGAAAGTGGAATATTTGGAAATTTTATAATGAGGTTAAATATAACTTTTCTAAAATGATAAAATATTTTTAGAGTGAATTTTGATTGAACACGTCCACAGTTTTAAACTTTTGTATTGTTTAAAATACACCATGTATAGAAAAAACTCCTAAATCTTTGGATTTTGAATCCCTCAAAACACTAGAAGAAAGTACTCTCCCTTCGATCGTTCATGCCTTCAATGCCGAGAATATATTTCTATTATATGAACAGTCTTCGTGACCAACGTAACCACTTAACAAAAAAAGAACTAAAGCGTGTCCACGATAAAATTTTTCCCAAGAATAATGCTTTAAAAATGAAGTCTACATAATATTAAAAAAAAAGAAAAATGTTTTTTGAAACTTTAATTCATTGTAGATTTAGGGTAAGTGTGCCAAATTTCGGCATAGTTGCATGCAAGCGCCAAAGTCTCAAGTTTGAAATGTAATATTTTTAATTCAAATTGAATTTAATTAATACTTTTTTATAAGGAGTGTTTCCTTATATGTTACCTTGTAGACAGTCTATCGTCTTTATTTTCTCTAAATTCATTCTTAATGCATTCTAAAATGAATAAAAATGTAGACATATCTTTGGTGGCCTATTTCGGCCAACTTCATTTTCATAGTTCCTTGCCTTTCCGGAATTCTTCCATTGTCTTTTTCAGCTCATCTTGTTCGTCGAAGCGACATTTTTTGTTATTTTTTGCATTGTATTTTTTCTAGAATATACAAAAACTAAAAAATCATTGAAATACGAGGAACAAAAAATATGGCCGAAATTGCATGCTGGCCGAAATTTGGCACGCTTACCCTATTAGATATATTAGTTTTTTTAATTCAAGTATTTGATTAGCGAAATCTCGAATCTTCTTCTTGAGTCCATCCATCAAGATCTGTACAAGATCATCACCGCGGTTCTTGGTTGTTTCATTCAATTTTTTCTTGAAGTCCTCGATGTTCTCGACGCGTTTAGCCTCCTTCTTCAGATCGTATTTGGTAATAGCCCAACATGTTTCAACTGGATAGAAATTTGAAGTGTTTGGGGGATTAATTTCCTTGGGTTCATAACGAATGTCGTTCTCCACGTACCATTCTTTGGTTGCTTTTGAGTAATGGTGCTAATCCAATGAAAAAGTGACCATGTTTTTTTTAGGACATTACTGTTCTCAAGTACTAAAAAAGACCATGTCTGTTCCCATACGTCATTTCAAGGAAAATAATGATAATACTCCCGGCCATCCAAGTGCATTACGCCACCAAACTGACATGACAGGTTACTCCACACTGACTGAATGTCAGATGGCATTGTGATCAGGTGAAAGCTTGCTCGGAGGCAATATTCGAATTTAGATTTTGGTTGAACTTTTCCTTTGTGTCGGTTCCTGTCATGACTATTTGGTGATTTCAAAACACGACGAGGACTGGGGAAAATATGAAGTTTTTGTGTAGAGAGAAAAACCTTACATCTTATCAATCATGATAAATAAAATGTAGAAAATACTATGAAAGTGAAAACATTAAATTAATCTTGTCGATTTCCCAACCGAAATCCGAATTTGAATATTCCCGCCGAGCAAGCTTTCACCCAATCACAATGCCATCTGACATTAATTGAAATAATATGTGGGAACAGTCATGGTCTTTTTAGTACTTGAGAACAGTAATGTGCTAAAAAACATGCTCATTTTTTCATTGGAATGGCACCATAATGGCACGACGCCAAATCTGACCAGAAGATCGGGGGTATGTCATGGCATCTGTACAGAGGCAACATGCATTTTTGGAGGCACTCCGTGATGTAAATTGACGAGTTCATATTTCCCTGCATGAAGAATGCCTTGTTCTGACTTGCATGAGCAGATCGCCATCCAAATCATGTATTTTTTGGAAAGTTTTTCATATTTTTTGTACTTGTACTTTTTCTTACATCCTGTGCGAGACTTTTCGGTGTAATGTTGCTGTCCTGGTAATTGTTTGAAGTCTCCTTTTACGTATGTTTCATCATCCATCAAGATGAACCCACTAAAGCTAGACATCATCTTATCATAAGCCTTCGAGCTCGTATTTTAGCTGACTTACTTTGTGCATCCGTGCGATTAGGGGCTGCTTGGGCTTTAAAAGTCTTCAGTCCATTCCTCTGTTTGATTTTGTGCACAAGACTGGGAGAACATTTAAGATTTTTAGCCATATCCCTCACAGATGTCGAAGGATTGTTCTTGTAGCGCATGATCACCTTTTTCTCCAAATCTTGATCTACAATACCCCGATTTCTTCCACATCCAGGTTTCTGGGCCGTGGTTTTACTGTCGAGGAATCGAAGAATCACCCTCCGGACGGTCTGGCGTGAGGTATTTGTGAGTTTTCCGAGATCCGCGTAATTGATTCCAGGATTTTTTTTAGATACGTGTACACGATCAGTTCCCTTCTCTTTTCCATTATTATTTCGTATCTCAGTGAAAAATGAACAGAATTTGATGACAGTATTACCAAAAGGTAAAACACGTGTTACAATGTTTACATACAACGAAAATGCGGAACTAGTGACATCTGTCATAAAAATATCAAATCATTTGGTACAATCTTGTCGTGCACACGCTTTATTAAAAAAAAACATAACTTAAAATTTCCTACTGTTTTCTATAGGGATTAAAAAAATAAAATAATAAAAATAAATGCTATCTACTACTGAATAATTTAATTCTAATTTTTCATGCAAAAAAAAAGAATTTATATAAACAAAAACCTCTTGAATATGAAGCATTTTATGGAAATATATATTTATTAAAATAATGTTACATAAAATTATGAGTATTTAGTGCTTAAAACAATTTTTCCTGACTTCATTGTAGCTTTATACATTGTATAAATATTTTGTTAAATCCGTTAGTATTTATTTGATTTATAAGGAAACGATTTTTATTAATTTTTATAAAAATAAAAAATTCATTGCAGATATATTTAAAAAATTATGATATTTGGGTTTGGCAATAATAATATTCCTTAAACTTAAGAAAAGTGTTGTTGAAACTCAAACTTTCTCCCCATCGGAATAATAATTAAAATACACATACGGCTTGCACGAGACGATAGTCTATTCATCCGCAACTAATATGCAATGCAATAAAAGTTGCACAATATCTGGAGATCCTGGGTAATAATTGATCCATAAAAAAACTTTTACTATAAATATTTTGTACTTAAATCTTCTGGAAATCAATTAAATGCACTTCAAAAGCAGTTTTTTTTACTTGTGCTTCTGAACTTTTATGCGAAACAACTCGAGAAACTCTCCTTTTTTCATGTTTCCTGATGAAATTTAAGTGATTTCGAGTGACTCTACAGAACTTCCAATAGAGTAAAAGTTCACTACAGAAGTGCATTTATGTTCAACAAGCCGATCAATTGTTAACAGTATTCAGAATCGCTTTTGAAATCTCCTTTCTCGAATAAAAGCTCAAACTTCTAACCATACATGTATATATAGTGACATTCATTCACCAATAACTTATTCCATCTTCAATCAAAATAGTATGAGGTAATAATAAACTCACTTATATATTTACCTTTTATTGAACTCTTGAAAATTTTCATTTTAAGCACATTTTAGTTTTTGAGATACGAAAGCAGCTTAGATAAATTTTCATTATTAGTTCGTGCACTAAACTTCCATTGCTTACTGAAATATAGTCTATAAAGTACAATTAATTTTATAGTTTCGTATTATAATTTATAAATGTTTAAATATATTTTCTTGTGCAAAATACATTTTGCATGCACATACAAAGCAAATTCAGTTAGAACCGGTGGCAGCCAAAATCCCGAAAGCCGAAATCCCGGAAGCCAAAATCTCGAAAGCCAAAATCCCGAATTTTTAAAATCCTGAAAGGGATGAAATTATATGGAGGAAAATGAGTAGAATAATTTCTTAAGACACAGAACATTTCCCTTTGCCTCCAGCAAGCGCGAGTGCAATCGTGGGAGTAACTATGACACTTTTAAGAATTCGGGATTTTGGCTTTCGGGATTTTGGCTTTCGGGATTTTGGCTTTCGGGATTTTGGCGTTCGGAATTTTGGCTTTCGGGATTTTGGCTTTCGGGATTTTGGCTTTCGGGATTTTGGCTTTCGGGATTTTCGCGTTCGGGATTTTGGCGTTCGGGATTTTGGCTTTTGGGATTTTGACCCATTCGGGATTTTGGCTTTCGGAATTTTGGCGTTCGCGATTTTGGCTTTCGGGATTTTGGGTTTCGGGATTTTGACCGGGACCCGTTAGAACACATGCTGATCCAACTGACGACCTATCACCGTAAAAATCGCCATCTTGAATTACTCAAGACCAAAGTTCAACCACCCTCTGGAGGGCTTAATTTCAAACAGAATTGGTTAAATTTAGATGGGTTTGAAAGAGTCTTGTAATTCTAAATCCGACAGCATTGGCCACAATCGTTGATAGATCGGTAAAGTCACGGTAATAACTCTATTTTTAAAAAACTGCCATTCGTGTTTTTTCAGTGTTCTCACTCAAATACAGTTCAAATGGTAAAGGATATCAACTTTCGGTCTTCGATAACCTTCCTAAAATTACATAATCTCGAGGTTAATCTCTTTTTTTTTTCTTCCCCTCTCCCTTCATGTGTCCCCTATTCGATTCCCCTAAAATACGTCAAAAATTAGGATTTTCTAATTTTCCTGAAAATTGGCCCTGGTGATTTCGGTCATTTTTGGATATGTTTTGGAGGCAGTTCAGCTGAATATTTCGACGTCAACATCTTTTACTGGAAAATTTGCCATTATTCAAGGTTAAAGAGCTCAATTTAAACCCGATGAACTAATTAAAATGTAAATGATCTTTTTAGGTAATTAGTTTTTTCTTAAACCAATTGGCATTAATCCTAGATGCTTCCAAAAAAAATTGATAAAAAATATAGGGCAGGGTATAAAATTTCCAAAACAACTAGGGGGAGGTAGGGCTACTTTGAGTTGTGGGGCAAGATTGTTATACGACCTTTTCGACTATTTCTAAATGAAGCTGATCCTTATAATTATTTTAGTCAGATCCACAATTGTTTTGTTTATTCAAATTACATCATGTTAAATCCGAGTTTCAAAGCGAAATATGAGAAAAAATCGTATAACAATATAGCCCCACAGCTCAAAGTAGCCCCACCTCCCCCTACCGATTTAGAAATCCTTTCAGTTATCTGGGGACTTAAAAATTAATATAATATCCTTTTTGTCACATTTCGTCCCAACTTCTAGCAACATTTTTTATTGGTATATAAAATACTTTGATTTATCATGATAGGGTACATGTCCTAATTCAAAACCATTTCCGGACGCTTTAACTTTGACAGAAGATTCAACACAATAAGTTCATATTTTTTCTGAAGAGAATTACATAAATTTGTTCCTTGACTCTTCTAGAATGTTACTGTTTAGTGAAAATTCTTTAGATATAATTTGAAAACTTCTTAAATACAAGAAAAATACGCGAGCGTAAAATGCTTCTATGTATTGGAAACCGGTGGCAGCTAAAATCCCGAAAGCCAAAATCCCGAAAGCCAAAATCCCGAACGCCAAAATCCCGAAAAGGCCAAAATCCCGAAAGTCAAAATCCCGAAAGCCAAAATCCCGAATGTTCAAAATCCTGATAGGAATGAAATTATATAGAGAAAAATGTTTAGAATAATTTCCCAAGACACAGAAGATTTCCCTTTGCCTCCAGCAAGCGCGGGTACAATCGTGGGAGTAGCTATAACACTTTTAAGAATTCGGGATTTTGGCTTTCGGGATTTTGGCCCTTTCGGGATTTTGGCGTTCGGGATTTTCGCGTTCGGGATTTTGGCGTTCGGGATTTTAGCTTTCGGGATTTTGACCGGGACCCATTGGAAACATATTAATCCAAATGGAGACAAGGGAAAGTTTCTAATTGGAGACAAACAGTGTAAGTGAAACCGCGATGAAAGGCTTCCAAAACCTTGTTAAGTTGCTCCTGAGTGCAGGATTTGTTCTTATTCCTGATCTTTTCTCCTTTCCCATCTGAGACAATAGGAAAATCTCTCCAAAAAAAATCATATTCCCGAGGTTTCCTATTCAAACATTTGCAGACACTCCAGAAAAACCCTTTTTGTTCACGAAATAGGTAATTATTTCATTTGAAAACTTAACGTACCGTTAACAATAAAGATTAGCACTTAATTTCACTAAAATTAGCCAGAAATATGACGTAAATGTTAAATAAAACGAATAAACAATAGTCACCTCATTGTGTTTTTCATTGGAAAACATGGTCGATGGATGAAAAATTCGATGGTGAAAAGGTAAAAGGTACACTTTTAATTTTTCTGAGAAATTAACAAATTAAAATTAGTGAATATGAATGGATTTTCGCTTTATTTGGAGCAAAATTAACTAAATAATGAAACTGTCGTATAGAAAATATATAAATACAATAATTTAGTACTGTATTTATCATGAAAACAGTGACGTTTCCATTTGGAGTAGCGAAAAATTTCCATTTGGAGCAGGTTTTGAATTAGCTTAATTTACCCTATTTGTATTATCGAACAATTGCAAGAGTCGGTTCTTCTACAATAGACCTAACGATTATTTATTTGAAAGTTGTGCGCCATTTCCCTTCAGGACAGCACGAGAAAAACGGAATGCGAAGGAGAAGTAGAGGCAGTCTTGGTTTGACCGTGAAATTAGGAGCATGAAGCTCAGAGTTCTGTACACCTGAGAACGAATAATTGGTTATTCCAGGGCCCGGGATAACACAATAAAATTGTGAAGCTTACAACATATTCTTACACTTCATTATCAAGGATCGGCTAATGAGCAAGCAATTAAATGTCAAAAAAGTTTAAGATGTACGTTAATTAAAGAATATATTTCGGAATAGCTTTTTTAACGTATTTCTAAAATGCTTGAATTCGAGAATTTGCTAAAATTCTGTATGTTTCATGAGAGACCATACATTCCAATCCTACCTTTCCAGGGCATATGTAGCACTAAACTTACGAGTTTAAGCATTCCACGTTTTACTATGTCACTTCTTCCGGTAATCGAAAACAACTGAAAACGGCATTTCGACCATAAAGGACACACAAGCTTGTACGTATGAAATATTTGAATAATTTCACATTGCTCGAATATCATATCACCTTCTGTTTCGCATTCCCAGTACAATTTAGAAATCGCCAATTATGGGAAAAATTCACAATTCCCTTGGGTGATTTAATTGGTGTTTCTGGGGGATAGGAAGAGACCGAGACCCTTAATCTGTATTATTGTTTTGCTTGATTTTTTTTTGTCCTTTTGCCTCTTGATACAGGTACAAATGTGGTTTCTCCTTGGGGGCATTCTCTGTTCTGTATACACATTGTGTCTTGAGCCCCTGGGGAGTGTGGGTGCGGTGAATAAAATACGACAAGCACGACACTGGAGAGCAAAAAGAAATAATTTTGTTTACATACAGCTCCATTGCGTGGATTGATTGTTAGGGATTATGCTGGCGTTCCCCACAGCAACCGGATGAGCTGATGCTGAAATCCCGTGTTTTTCACGATAAATGCCATTTGTTTTCACCATGGAATTGGAGAAAATTGCAATTATACATCTTCTGGAGTATTATTTTTTTCTCAGCTTGGAATTTGAATACATAACGCAGAAGGTGGGATAATATTTAGTAGGGTATAAGGTATTTTTTCTCACTATTCCTTGGATTTCCATATACAAAAGCTTTTGTATAAACATTCCACTTATCTAAGGATTGTTTTTTCTGTTGCCCATTGCTTTCAGACTGTCAGTTAAGTTGTTAATTACCGCTTAAAAATCTCCAAGTGTATTTACAAAAAGATATCTTTGATAATTTATTTATATATATTTTTTATATACATAATTGATTGTACAAAAAAAACAGGTGGGATTATTAAGAATCTGGAAATATCATCTCTGAAAGATAACGCTGTCATTTAGGATACACAATGTGCAATTGTCATATCAGGTATGATGACGAATGAAGGTACAATCTCGTAGAATTCACATTTTATTTATAAAAGAGATGGCAAAAAAACGTTCCAGCTCTGCGAAGTGCTCGAACTCACAAGAAAGAGGTCTCTGTGTTTTATCTTTCACATGCTTTTTGGGTAAATACCGGTTTACTACTGATTAAATTGATTCACAAACCAAAAAAAGTAAATAAATAAATGAAATCCTAAATGCAACTTTGATTAAGAAAAACACATTTTAGAATGTTTCAGCATGAGTAGGGTAAAGTGATATAATTTGGAATTAGTGTTGCAAGTTGGACAATTCGCCGGTATAAGTTGGACATGGTTTTTTTCTTGATAAATACAGTACAAAATTTGTTTTTAAGGACAAGAAACCACATTATAAAACTAAAGCATTAAAAATATACAAATAAAAACTAAATTTATCAAGACAAAAATCCCTGTCCAAATTGTACCATTGATTGTCCTACTTGTACCACTGTCCAACTTGTACCACTTTACCCTAACAAGGATAAGGGCAAATTAACCCATTCCTTACCATAGTATTATACATCATACGCAAATTGAGTGATTTTTGATGATTTATTTCTGGGCAATTTTCATCCGAATTGCTGTCGGGAATGGATTTTTAGTAACGTTAGTTATTCAATTACTTGAGAAAAATAGTCCGACAGATATGAAAATACATTTTGTTATTATTTTCTTGCTTAGCGGAAGGTCATGCAAAATTTTTACTCAAAATGGCGGACGGAAAATATGACATCCCGTCGAATTTGTTAAAATTGGCCTCTCTCCTCTTTCCTGATTTGAATTCTAGTTACCAATTGGTGTTCTTGGTCTATCTATCTAAAGCAATAGAGTTTCAATTCATCTACTAATCTGTAGGAAACTAATCCCAAAATATGAACATTTTATCTCAAGTATTTCTGGTACATTGACTGAATGGGTTAAAAAGTAAGTTCGAGAAAAGTATATCATTTACGGGTACTTTACCGACTCATTACTGATTAAGTCCGGTGCAGTTGGGTTTGAAATTTCAAGATCTTTCAGAAAATGCAAATTTAAGGAAATCGCTTTAAAACTAGACCCTACAAAAGAGTTTTAAATTTGACTTTCGAAAATTCAATATCGAAATGTTTTTCACTCACTTTGACTAGATCCAACACATATTCGAAAATGAAAAAAAATATATGATCCGTTTTCAAAATAAACCAGAAAAGCATGGTTTCGGAGGGGAAGGAGTGGTTTCGTAGGGAAAAAGGAAAAAAAGACTGTCTTATATAATGTTGAATTATGAGGGAGGGGGTCCACGATGACCGGAAGTTGATGTCACTTACCGTTTGGACTCTAGCCGTGAAAAAAAGTGTGTTATATATATCTGCCCTCTTTTTGAGTGCGAGCAGAAAAAATGTGCGATATGTGGAAAATTTATAAAAGAAAAGTAAAAGTTTTATATTTATTCAAAAAACTTGAAAATTATTAATTATCATATTAGTGTTGTTTTACCCTTTGAAAGAATTTTTTATTCAATTAAAAAGGTTTTAAATAAGTCATGGATTACTGAGAAAAATTTTAGTTCTCAGACGTATAAGTTTTGCATTTTTCCGAATACTGCATTTTAGGATTTTTTAAAAACCAAATATTTTATTGAACATTACTGATTTCTCAATCAAAAGCAGACCATTTACCCCTAACAATTAATAATATTAAGTTTTTGCTTTGAAAAAAAAAATCTGATATAAAAAAATACGATTCGAAGAATGGCGTATTTGGAGGCTGATAACTTTTCTTAGATTTTCTAGAACTAATTACCAAAATACCTTGGAATCAGCTCTATGAGTCTTAAATCAGTGCCACAATAGGTTTGAAAAAGGCTTAATCTTTGATTTAAAGTTGATATTCTCCAAAGCAGTCTTGAGGCTAGGGTTTTAATCTAGAAGTTCAGGACTTTCCAAACAACAATTAAGTAGTCGAATGTCATTAACTTTTCGAATATTGTAGTTTTCTAATGTAAAAAGTCTATTGTTTTGATATTTCTTTTCTTCATTCTTAAAATTATACGGTGATGAAAAATTGCACCTAATAAAATTTGAATAAATAATAATAATCTTTTCTTTATTCTTAATCCTATTATTAAGAGGACAGAATTTTTGATTTACAGAATGAGAAAAATGCATTATACTAAAGCTGACCACCTCCCCCTATTTGTTTTGCTGACGAAAAATGCTCTTAATATGGGCCCCGGTCAAAATACCAAACGCCAAAATTCCGAAATCCAAAATCCCAAAAGCCAAAATCCCGAATTCTTAAAAGTGTCACAGCTATGCCCACGATTGTACTTGCGCTTGTTGGAGGCTAAGGGTAATCTTTTGTGTCTTAGGAAATTGTTCTAAACATTTTCCTTCATATAATTTCATACCTTTCAGGATTTTGAAAATTCGGGATTTTGACTTTCGGGATTTTGACTGCCACCGCTTAATATACATTTATAAGTATGATTTTTTCTGAGAAATGTTGTCTTTTGAGTAATTACAACAATTAAGCCATATGAGGAAACCTTCGATCTAAAATTAATATCACGATGCTCAAGTACCTATGCTATTTGTTCCTGGATATTGTATTTTTACAAAATTAATACTGCAGAGGTGGCAGAGGTTAACACGAATCCGCTGCCTTTTTAAAGTTAATCATTAAATGCAATGGAATGATTAAACTTTTTTGGTGAAATTTAATCCACTGTCATTTTTTTCTATTTTTGAAAATATTTTATTTAATTGTGGTATTGGAAAAAGTGTTCAGAACCACTAGTACTAAATGCGAAATCGACAATAATGCACCCACAAAAGCTTATTTATATGCATTGTGCGGTTATTTGACTACAAAAACTTCATAGTTGAGAAAAAAAAAGTTTTGCCAATGTACAAATTTTTTGTTAATACATTATAGTTAGAAAGCTTTATAACTGAACAATTTCTCTGTGCAAAATAAAGCAAATTCAAATAAGCAGATTACATGGCTTTAAAGCCTTAATCGAATGAGAGAGGTGGTTGTCTCAAATTGACTTCATTAGTATCAATTTGCAGTAGTTATTCGGTGAATATTCAATCTGTCCACTCTCTATTTAAATTCCATTTTCCCATTGCAATCCACAAGAGTTATCCAGCATGATGCAGTTTTGATGTTTACACATATTGAAAACCAATGAAAACATAATTTACATATCCTGCCATGGATATGCGAAATTATATACGTGAAAATATGGAAATGTATTGGGTGAATGTGTGTGTGTGCATAAGTCAGTTTAGTGCGGAAGCTATTAAAATTAATTGCAATCCATGCACGAGATTTCCCTGAAAATTTTATCACACACCTGCATCCAACACATGAAATTCAATTTCTTGATAAAGATATCACTTTTGCATATTTCATCCCTAAAGTTACCATGATCGCTCACTGTGTTGTCTCTAAATATTTAATGCTATGTATTTGAATAAATTTTCCGAAATTCACTCGTCAACATTAATAACTCACGTGCAATCAACAGATTTTATTTTGTCATAACGAATTAAGTTAAGACTTCATTATTCACTCTCATGTTAAAGCGTACAACTCATAATATATCTCAGTAATAATGTAAACGCAGCATTAAACCACAAATATTATGCAAATGAAAAATTGTAGCTAGAATTTAGAAATAATGAATTGACTGAGTGAGAGAAATCCGAAAAAGTTAAAATAACATTCCGGAAATGTAAATTTTACCCGACAGTATTGATCCAAAATTTGTGTAAATATTACCCTTTTTAGGTGTATTAGGGGTTAAAGTTACCCTTTTTCATGTTAATTTTACCCATAAAAAGGTGTAAAATTAACATTAAAAAATGTTGATATATTCTTACACCTAAAGTGTTAAAATACTGAGGAAAAAAAATTAATCGCATCCTCTTTTTTTTCTCAGTGTTCTAAATGAAACGTAATTCTCAAATTTTATTTTTTTCCATACTTTGGCTATTAACTGCTGTAGATAGGGGCATGACATTTTCTATGTTTCCTATGTGTTTCTAGCGAGCCGAAACAACTTTTGAGTTTTAGCTGTTTTCTGTCATTGTAGAATCAATTAGGAAAAAATACTAATACAAAATAAAAGCCAATTTAATAACGAAAAAGCAACCGAAAACCCTAAATTGGCAACTTACGTAGTTTTGGAGATATCTCATAAAATGTGTACGAAAACAGGGAAAAAATTACACTAAAACCGGTCGCATTTTTCAGAGCTAATGTCACCCCCCTGGCTATAGAAGTCTTACGGAATGAAAAACTATTGAAAAAATTCTATTTTTGTAGATAATAGCTGCACTGGCACTTTATGCCAGTTTGTTATTTTACGTGATTTTTTGACTCGGGTTTTAAAGTGTTAATTGGATATAAAATTGAAATTAACGGTCTTTTAGAACGAAAAATTAATATGAAAAATTTCTCCAAGAGCTCATTCTGAAGTCATTGAAAATTTAGAAATAAACTTTTACACTCAACTAAATGCTTAGAAAATTACTATATTTTAGAAATGTCTCAAAACGCACTACTTGATGACACCTTAATATTGTAGGGTGGAGTAAGTACTTTTGGCTACTTTAAAATGTAATGTAATTTTTATAATATTTACTTAAATAAAATGAAATTTTGTACAAAGATACCTTAAAGTCGTTTCTTCCTAATAATCCAAGAGAATTCCCAAATTTTTTTTTGAGTGTAACATGCATTTTATTCAGCTATGCATGCATGTTTCAGTACTTTTGGCCACTTTGTAAGCACTTTTGGCCATTGTGTGTAAGTACTTTTGGCCACTTGCTTCCACTAGAATTTTAATAAAATAACAGAAGAAATAGCTTTCGAAAACTTTCACAAATACACAGCACAAGTCCTATTCTTATTTAACACGAATTTTATGTGATTATTAGAGTATTTTAAACGACTTTTTGCACATTTTCTATTTGATGTAAAAAAAATCAGTCAAAAGTCACGATTGTTTTTACTGAAATCCGCGAGGTGCGCCACGTGTAAAATGTATGGGAAAATGAATGGTCAAAAGTACTTACACAGCCGAAAAAAGTAACCTCTTTTAGCCACATCCGATTTTCATTTAATTTGTTATAAAATCTTATTAAGGATGATATCACAATAAAATTTAGTTAATTAAGAAATGGACTTTCATTGAGTAACATCAAATATTTTCATCAAAAATATGAAATATAATGCAAAACAATTTCTCTTCACATTAACAAGTTTCTTAAGAATCCCATGTTTGTTTGGTGATTGTTTACCTTGTCGAGAATTTCTTTCAATAACTTAGAATTAATCAAGTCGATACAAAATCAAATATGGTTTTCTGATTCGTTAGATTAGAGGTCACGAAATGACCCATTTTCCTATTCTAAATAAACTCATAATTGCCTTATAATGTGATTTTACTTTATGTGGCCAAAAGCGCTTACATGGTCAAAATGGCTGACTCTACCCTAGTTGCATCACCGGTAACCCACCTCAAGAAGCAAAATAGCTGCCTTATAGAACCAAGTATTAAACAAGTCTTTTAGTGCACTTTTAAAAGACTTGGAGTGAGAATTTTCTGTAGAAATTCCTATAGGAGGTTTTAAGGTCCTAATGAGTGCGCCACTTTACTTATAGTAATCTCAGTAATGGGACCAAGAGCGTTATAAGCAAATAAAAACATTTATGGTTCTATAGTGCCTTACTTAAGGAATTCTACAAGACTATATTAAGAAAAAATTGTTTCTTGGGTTGTCTTCAAAGGGTTAACACATCACATTATCACACTAACGTCACACTAAAGCCATACTAACGTAGATTAGCCTCTAAACTAAAATGCCCTAGACCTAGACACATTTACGACTTAAATCAAGAGACGACTTAACGTAATTATAATGAAAATAATAATCAGAATTTATTTGCATCAGTTTCCGACTAATCTTCCTCTCGGTTTAAGCTGAGAAATGGCTTAGTGAGAAACTAATGGGAATTTAGCCAAATCATTATTTTCATTATAATTACGTTAAGTCGTCTAATAGGGAGAAACCGACGTTGAGTTTTATTTTAAATGGATAATTCGCTAGTTGTCGAGTGGGAGAAAATTCAGTCCAGAATAAAAATCTTTTCTTCCCAAAGCTTTCGGCGCTCTACGCACCTTCTTCAGTGGTCGAAAATGTCTTAATTCTTCTGGGACGTCATCTAACACCTGTAACACAGTATCCCACGTACCCAAATTAGACATCATTCCCATCTGCAACGAAGACGAAGTCCCAGAAGAACCTAGACATTTTCGACCACTGAAGAAGGTGCATAGAGCACCGAAAGCTTTGGGAAAAAAAGATTTTTATACTGGACTGAATTTTCTCCGACCCGACGACTACCGGATTATCCATTAGAAAAGTTAAGTCTTCTCTTGGCTTAAGGTGTAGATGTGTTTAAGGCATAACATAGTAAAAACAAGTTGGCGGTAACATTCATCTAAAATGTTACTTGAACACATTTACGATAAATCAAAGTCACCAATTCGAGCATGCTACAAAGTTATAACGCTTTGGAACATCTTTTGAAAGCAATACCTATACCAATTTATCGATTATTTCTGAGAAAATGGAAAAAAGCTTTGAATTTGAAGAATAATTTAATGAGGCTTAACTGAGTTTTAAGTCTTCTATCAGGGACATACCAGTTGGAACTCTATAGAGATAGTTATATATGTAAATATTTGAAATATTTGAAAAAAGCTGCCTCCTTTCACAAATTCTGGTGCAAGCTCCATATGTTTGCTTGGAAAAACGCATAAATATTTGATGGCAAATGTGGAAAGAGGATCTACTGCCACTTATACACTGCTGGCAATAATCATAGCTCCACTTTTTCATACTGGAAAAACTTTGAAAAAAAAAAATTTTTAGAAAAAAATAAAAAGATTATTTGAAGGTATTTTCATACCGATATGAAAAATTGCCATTTGAATTTCATACCGTTAGAACTGTGAGTACTGTGATAGAATATTTATCAAAATGGCGATTTTCGGGTGGCAATAATTATAGCTCCACTCAATAAATTTGGCTCCAGGGTATTTATTTTCAATCAGTGAAGGTAAATATCTTTTAGTAATTTAATTAATAACTTTATAAAGCTAATTAGAATCACTTTTATAAAGTTTTTCATGAATTTTGCTGAAATTTTGTAAGGAAAATGTTTAATGAACAAAAATAAGGGATTAATTAAGGTCTTAAAAAGGATAGAAATTGACAACCAAAAAATTTCCATAAAAATGATAAGATCCTATCACCTTTCATCCGAATTTGTCCATATAGTCGCCATATATGCATTTTAAACTACTCCCAGGGCTAAAAATCTTCTTTTGTTAGAGGCAAAAGTGTGCAAATTTCCGTGTCACAGTCGAAAAAAACATGTTTTATGCCGAAATTTGATGTAAAACAATGCTGACTGCTTAGTCTCATCATGTCCTGTTGATTCTGTCCCAAACCAGAATCCCAAGTGACTAAGGGGGTCTTTAGAATACTGGAACAAAAAATTATCAAAACGAAGCTTTTTGCAGTTTGATGAACAGAAGGTGTTTTACCTAATTTAAGTGGTACAAAATTATTTTTTTCGAATAAAAAAATTTATAGGTTTTGCTTTAACTTGTTTTCTGTCTGAAAAAATAATTTTAAACCACTTAAATTACGTTAAACAACTTCTATTCATCAAACTGCAATAGGCTTCTTTTTGATAATTTTTTATTTCAGTATTCTGAAGACCACCTTAGTCACTTGGGATTCTGGTTTGGGACAGAATCAACAGGACATGATGAGACTAAGCAGTCAGCGTTGTTTTACATCAAATTTCGGCAGAAAATATGTTTTTTTCGACTGTGACACGGAAATTTGCACACTTTTGCCTCTAACAAAAGAAGATTTTTAGCCCTGGGAGTGGTTTAAAATGCATATATGGCGACTATATGGACAAATTCGGATGAAAGGTGATAGGATCTTATCATTTTTATGGAAACTTTTTGGTTGTCAATTTCTATCCTTTTTAAGACCTTAATTAATCCCTTATTTTTGTTCATTAAACATTTTCCTTACAAAATTTCAGCAAAATTCATGAAAAACTTTATAAAAATGATTCTAATTAGCTTTATAAAGTTATTAATTAAATTACTAAAAGATATTTACCTTCACTGATTGAAAAGAAATACCCTGGAGCCAAATTTATTGAGTGGAGCTATAATTATTGCCACCCGAAAATCGCCATTTTGATAAATATTCTATCACAGTACTCACAGTTCTAACGGTATGAAATTCAAATGGCAATTTTTCATATCGGTATGAAAATACCTTCAAATGATCTTTTTATTTTTTTCTAAAAATTTTTTTTTTTTCAAAGTTTTTCCAGTATGAAAAAGTGGAGCTATGATTATTGCCAGCAGTGTACATTCGTTTTTCCAGCATTTCTCTCTTTCTCTTGTCCCAGACCACCCTCACCACGCTATATTTATTTGTTACATATATATCTATCGTGGATAGTTGTACACCATATGTGTACTCACTTATATACTTCTCACCGCTCCAGTTTTATCCTTCGAAACTGAAACAACTGGCAGAATTCTGTATCGTCCAGCAAGGGCCTCAACTAGAATATCGCTGTAAACGATAAATGGTTGACTGTGGTGAAGGAAGAGTTCAATTTCAGTTTACTTTGGACACTGTCTCACGTCCAAGAGCGTGAGATCGGGTACATTGGAAAAAATAGAGTTGAAAATATACTGACACTTTCTCATTCGTTGAAAATTTTATACCCTGTCCTCTTTTCATTTAGGACACGAATGGCAAAAACATATCAACTGTGGTGAGTGTTCCAATCGTTCCAATACTAAATTCGGTTTCACATTGTTTGGCATATTTGGGAATTTAAATATTTAGGGAAAATTCTAGAGAAAATCATGATAAGAGAAAAAAACTCACAACATGTTTAATTTAATTGTCGTGAAAAGATGAATGACTATTTTTTTTTATTTGGTGGAATTTATCTCCAATTCCCCCTTCTATTTTGGGATGTTACATGTATATCATGGGAATTGGGGTCAAATGTTGAGGGTAAATACTGAACTATTGCCACAGTCAAAATTCCTGCAAAATTGTTTATAATCCACGTAATCATCCACACCATACAACGCGTCCACACAGCCACTGTGAAAAAAGGGATAATGTATTCAAGTGGTGATTTATTTTGGATGCTAAAGTTCAGCACAGGACTTGTTCAAGAAAGATAATCAATGCAGTGCTGAATATGGAATTGTGTATACGGACCAAAATTTGCAAAATGAAGTTATACGGTATTTTATATGGGTACAGCCAATTAAAGTTGCAGCAATTTAAGCACTAATTACACTGGGATCTTCATTTATCAAATAAATGACCACAATTCCCTGGAAATGGTCACAATTGGTCGTATTTCAAATTTGTGAACGTAACTCTATTAAATAACATAAATTTTGGCAAGTTTCTTACATAGAAGCAAGTATATGTTTACCGTAATTAATGTATAATACTTCTACAATATAAATCTATTCTTGAATCTATTAGTGTTTTAGTAATCCATAAAACGATCTAAATATCTTAACAAAAATATTATTCAACTTGTTTTTTTTACAATTTTTTTACAAACTTTGACATCATCATCATCATCATTTTCAACCGTTTATCCCTATTGGTTAGGCTGGGCACTCTGTTACAGGTTCTCAAAGTGTCCCAGGTTCTATTCTATTTTTGATTCGAAGTTCGAATAGCATTCAG
Source organism: Phlebotomus papatasi (assembly GCF_024763615.1). NCBI lineage: Eukaryota > Metazoa > Arthropoda > Insecta > Diptera > Psychodidae > Phlebotomus > Phlebotomus papatasi. Next base: position 92,760,107 of record NC_077223.1, read on the forward strand.
TAGTAAACTCAAATGCACTTAACTCTACATAGGAAATTATATAGACAATACTATTCTTTCATAAGAGCATACCTAGAAGGTTTAGAACTCCTTATTTCGATAAGGCTTTAGTTGTTCCTTCTTTTCTTAAGTGGTTACGTTGGTCACGAAGATTGTTCATATAGGGTGGAATCACCACTTCTCGTCAGTGCCCCACTTTAAGCCACTTATATTGAAATCGCAATTTTTCCATTATTTGTGAAATAAATTAGCTGTAAAATTATTTGAATCTCTACTGCTGCTACTTATAGAATCAAAAAACACTAAATTTTTGTTTTAAATTTAAATGTTTATGCGTTTTTTAAAGGAATATTTTAAGCAAATGCATCGAGTCCAATATTTCTTACCAAGTAAGCGTCATGAAACTTTTATCAAACAAAATTTCCGATTTTGAATAAATAATTTGTCTATAGAACATTTAATTACATTCGACGAATACATAAAATTTGTATTTAGTTAGGTAATGTTTCATTTTTATTATTAGTTTTATGTAAAAATGAGCCATGGCGGAAAATGGTAATATTCTTTAATTTATTCACCACCTGTCGCCATTGCTTTTCAATAGGCGACGCTAACTTCACTTCATAGAATCTCAGTTGTCAAATCTGTTTTGTTTACTTTCTGCAATAGTCTAATAATTTGATTTTTCAAATAAAAGTGAAGAAAAATCATTTGATGTGAGTAATAATAATATGATCACGAGGAGAAAGAAATGCTTAATGTATTCTTTGCATAATATTGCCCAAAATAATCGAGTTTGAATCATTCCAAGTGGGTAGCGAGGGTTACAGAACTGGCGAAAAGTGGTAAAAACTGGCGACAAAGTGGTTATTTTTGCATTATTAATAAAAATCAGTTTTTTAGGTACTCCCGCGTTAAATTGTTGGGCTGTTGTGCTGACGAATCTAGAGCCAATATATCTAAGTAACTTTGTATCAAACTTAAGTTATCTGATTATAAGGGGTCACAAGTTATAATACAGTTAATTTCATTTTTTGAAAATTTCTTTTAAAAATTTTAAAAATGCATCGGTTAGGAACTGTTTTTCAGAAACCTCTTTTGAAATAAACTTACATTGCGGTAGTCACGATTACTCAGAGTTTATTCATTCGAATTAAAAAAAAAAAAACTAAATATTTTTTGTTATCAGAAGCGTTAAAATCGTTAAAATCGTACTTGAACGAATGATGCCATGCAGCATTGCCGTGCTGTTATCTCACTTATATGTGGCAAGGCGCTCCAAGGCAAGATACTGAATTTGATTCAGCCACCTTGTCCTAGGTCTGTCTCGAGGTCGTCGATTCCTCACAATGGTTAGCTTACCTTTTCTGGGGAATAAAACTTTGACATTTTTTTTCTAACGCAACATTGAATATCGGTCTTCACTACGTTCTCTAAATTAGCTCGTCCATGGACACCGGAAATTTTTGGAACAAATCTGTAACTTCTAGGAGAAACAAAAAGATACCCAATATTAGTAACGAATTTGTTCTAGAAGCCACCATCGATGCGAGGAGCACACCCCATTTGTCATATTTTATGAGCTACAATATTTATCGTTCCACTTTTTCTTAAATTCAAGATTCCCGAGAATCCCTTCCCCTTCTGTTGCCAGGATGTGGATTATGTAAGTAAAGTTAAGCCGGTGAATGATTCACTCCACAGCTCGAATGAACGTTTTACTAGTGAACCGCTGAAATAATTATAATAATAATAATATAATTTTGTAAATAACTATATTAATGTTATTATCATTATTATTATTTCGGCGATTTACTAGTAAAACGTTCATTCGAGCTGTCAAGTGAATCATCCACCGGGAACACTTTACTTACATAATCCACCCCCAGCACTCGCATATGATAAATCTCGAAAAAAAATGAAATAAGTCTCGACTGAAGTATAGGCCTTAACTGTTAGACGAAATGGACGAAACCTTTTAAATGACACAAATTTGTTCCCGACAATGGGAACAACATGTTTATATTCGATTCCAACCTTTAGGAACAAATTTATATAAAACGAAATCGACTCAAATTATTAGATATTCCACCGTATCAAAACCGTTCTAAAAGAAAACTTTAACACAATTATCACTATATTTCTTAACAAAACCGCAAAGAAAAAAACTGAACAAGGAAACATCTTTCCGGGTACATATTTGTTCTAAAAAAAAATGTTCCAAAGAATTTTTTTTTAATTTTATGGTCAGTGTCCAAAAGTTTTTACTATGTAGGTTTCCATTCAAAATTCCGATAAATCATTGAAGAGAAAAATTTCATATCGACCTCATTAGGTCAATTTAGTAAAACTAAATTGTTCATGTAGCCTATCATGAAATGTAATAATCAGTATGGGTGTTAGGAAACATATTATTGATTGTCATGCAGTAAAAATATGACTTTTTGAAAAATAGAAATTAGGCAAAAAGGTAATGATATATTGTTAAAGGTTTACTTTACAGCAAGTAATTTAATATTATCAATTTGAGACAGTAAATGTTGTAAAATTTATAAATTAAAACTATTCCATTTTTAAAAGTTTTTCCGTTTTTTCATTTGTTGTAAAATTTTCTACTGATCTAAATAATTTTTCTTCTAATTTTTATTTCTAACTACTTGGACTATCTCGACCATTTTTTCGGTGGACAAGTATCCCTATAATGCCTATAAATTTTTATAAGTCTTGTCCTCTGAAGTCGAATATCTGATTAAAAACTTGCAGTGTTTCGCTCTACTCCGTGTTTGGTGGTGCCCCAGTTTCCCCTAATTTTGTTAATTTCTTTTGAGAAACAATATCTTTCAGATTATTATAAGTCAAAGAAAGATATGAAAATTAAACTTGTATACATTTCTTCAGTGTCTTTTCATATTCGGTCTCTTAATACTCTTCCTTAAGTTGCTGAGCATCAGACACAATGTATAACATTTTGAGATATTTTAGTAGAGAAGACGAATGAGAAAATGGGGAAAATGTAATTCCTTACTAAAATGATATGACAAGTAGAGTTGGAAAAATGTATATATGTAGCATAGGATAAGAGGCACACTTATATGACATTGACAAATTATTTTCCTTGGAAACTGAGTCACCTTCAGGTTCAACTCGTACGCCCATCCGTGGGTCATGTCTAACAATACATTTGGGATATTTACTGTGTCTGTTCTAATATCATCAAATTGAGATGAATTCATCATTACGAAAGCTAAATGTATAACTGGATACTTGGGGAGTGGGATTCAATGGATGGGTGGGATTGCCCTACGGAAAGAAGAAGAAAAGCTCAAAGGGGAAAAGTGTTAAAGCTGCTTTACCGGATAAAAGTTGATGGACTTATAATTGTTTTAGAGGTCAAACATTTTCTTGTACCAGATGCCCAGCACTGATTACAATATCTCTGTGATTTGTTTTCTAGTTTCTTTTCTTAGGGATGAATTATGGATTAACAACAGTCTCACTCTGCTTTTTCGGTCTTATTTTCCAAAAACAATTCTAACCGAAATATTATTGAAACAATAAACATATGTAGGGTGAAAGGAACACATATTGGCACTTTAAGAACTCGTGTCAGGACCTATTGACACCCTACTATGTACCATTTTGAATACGAAATTTGAACACTAACCTTTATCGAAAAACGTAGATTAATGGAAAACCGCAATGCTACGTACATTTTATTAAATACATTAAATAATTTTCAACATTTTGATAAAAGTGTCAAAAGGGGTTCCCTGACGAAGAGGTGTTCATTCGACCCTATATAACTCCTTGTATTTCGATGATTTTGTATATGCCATGTTTTTATTTTTGAATACATTTTAGAGATTGTATAGATCATTATAGAGATCGTATAGGCGGATATTTTGGTCCATATACATACAAATATCAAATATTGAAAAAAAAACTTTAGAGAGCGTATTTGTCATCCGAAATTGGAATTTCAGAGAAAACTGACCAGGCCCCAACTGGTTATAAATCGGTAATGAGTCAGCAGCTATAACCTGATTGATAACTAATTTTGATCCGAAATTAAACTTCACTCCTGGCTATTTTTGGCGTTTGAATATTGATAATTGTTTCAAATCGGTTTTAAACCGATATATTTAAGAACAAATTGGGCAGTAGAAAAGAACTTTATTAAGACAATAAATAATACCTTTCCTACTTTTTGGGTTATAGGGTAGAGTAAGCCCTTTTCGCCACCTTAAGGTTTTGTACCCTTGTAATTCTTACAATTTTTGTCGAAATAAAAAGAAATTTTCTGTACAAGTGCTTTGAAGCATTGTCTATATATCGAACCAGGAGACTTTTAGGGAACTTTTGAGTATCTGGTTGAAAAAGTACATTTCCTGCAACAATGCATGTTTCAGTACTTTTCGCCACTTTGTAAACACTTTTTCGCCACTGTGTAAGCACTTTTTCGCCACTTGTTTTTAATTGATTTTTAAGAAACAGCAGCTTTCGAAAACCCGCAAAAGCACATTGCACAGTACTTTTCTTATTTAACACCGATATTAGACAATTATTAGAGTATTTCGAATGATTTTTTGCACATTTTTTGTTTGCGACAAAAATCAATTGACAATTACGTCTGTTTCAACTAAATTCCGCGAGGTGCGCCACTTGTAAAATGCTTGGAAAAATGAGTGGCGAAAAGTACTTACACAACCGAAAAAAGTAAGCCCTATTTCACCACATCCGTATTTCCTTATTTTTTTGGAAAACATTATTGAAAACGATATTAGAGCGAAGCTTAGTTAATAACAAAGTGACTTTCAGTGAAAAAATATCAAATACTGTACTGCAAAAACATAAAATATTGCAAGACAATTTGTCTGAGCGTTGACAAGTTTATTAAGAACTCCATTTTTTTGGTGACTGTTCACCTTGTCGACAATTTCTTCAATTAACTTGCAAATAATCTAGTCGGTGGAGCACCAGTTATGGTTTTCTGATCCGTTGGACTAGAGGTTACGAAGTAATAGTCATTTCGTAGTTCCATGAGCTCATAATTCCCTGAAAAAGTGATTTTATTTGTAGGTGGCGAAAAAGTGCTTACTGGCGAAAAAGTACTGACTCTACCCTAGTGCCTAGCGCCTTTACACAGTATGACCTCTACACGTTGGAAGCAATTTTGCTCAAAAATTGCAATTTTGAAAGAAATCGTCAAAATTTCTATAGGGGGAAATGTCAAAATACTGTCAAAAATGCAATTTTTGACGCAAACCGTTCCCAATGTATAGAGGCCTTTACGAACAATTTTTGTCAAGAAGTGAGTTTTTCACAGAATTTTGACGTTTCCGCCTTTAGAACTGCAGGCAATTTCCTTTAAAAATGAAATTTTTGTCAAAAATTATTCCTAATGTGTAGAGGCCATAAGTCACAAGTTACGAGTTCGAGCATTATGGGACGATTTGCTATACCCCTTTTCTTTAGTAATACAAAAGTTCGATAATACCTCGCTAATTTTTTTCAATATTGTTTCTTTATCATAAGATTGCGTTCTGTCATTTTCAGTGAATTTAGTAAAAAATCGAAAAAAATAAAGTTTTCTTGAATATTTCTTTATAATAACTTGCACGTAAATTCCTTTAGTGAGCATAACAGTCTTTTTTTTAACTCACTCAAGGAAAATGGGAAATAGAATCACGACTTGAGAAAACATTTATGGCGTTAACACAAAATTCGTTGTGTTTAAATCGTATGAAATAACTCCATTAATCATTCCTTATTTTAATAAAGCCACTTCCATGTTCCACATATTCTCACAGTGTTCTTCTGTGGCTTTTCTATCGTCTTGGGTTGCGAATTTCTTCCCCAAAATAACTGAGAGAGTGAGAGAGAAAGATGCTGGCACTAGTTACCACCCTTTGTGGGTGGAGGGTGTTAGTTAAATTGTGGCTCTCGTATGCGGGCAGAGAGACGAAATATACTACCTTCAACCACACGGCTATTAAGCAATAAGAGCAAACCGTCTGATGAAAAATCATTTTTATTTCCGTCTCGACTTGCTAAATTATTTCTCAGTGTCTCCCGCATAAAATTTGCGTAAACAGGAGGGTAATAGGGGGAAGAGGGTACGATGTGAAACACTTTGGTGGCATACACAACGACATACATTTGAGTGGAAAATTGAGAAAAATCTTCTTGCCTCAACCACAAAATTCCAGGGTGTTACAAGAAGAGGGTAAGTTGGCAAGTCAGGAAGGGTCTCTCCTACATGTTTCTGACGAAATATTCTAATGAGGGTGTGAGACACCATAGGATGTACATCTGAGCCAAAGTCTCCTCTTCTTTGTCTGTGACGCAACACGGAGTGGAATAATTGTTGAAAATTTCCCGTCGAACACGACACCTCTGCATACATTTTCAAAATAAATTCTAACTATATGTGTATGGAAAATATTATATGTGAAACAATGAATGTCTGTCGTCCTAGGAAGAATATTTAAATATATCTACTTTAAACGATGCTTGCTACCGCACAATACACTGTATCGGCTTTTAAACATACTGGTAAAATAATGTTATATGGATACATAAGAACATTATATTCTAAACTTCTTAGCTTTTTATGATACAAATTTGACGAGATCAAAATAAGACACTCAAGATAGAGACGAGTTCCGAGCTACAACCATTTGTTCATCTTGGCCATATTCTGTGTCTCCATCTGAGCATGTCCTATAACTAAATTTTTCATCTTTGTCTTGTTTTATAGAGTTTTGAGAATAAAAAAATATAATATAGGAAAAATATAGGTTGACTGGAAAGTTTTCTTGGCGATAAACACATACAGTATAGACTCTCGCTTATCCGTTTACTCTTTGTCCATCAGGTGACACAATATAATCCGGGCTTCAGTTAAATTTTAAAATGTTTCTTGACATTGATCACGATTTGGAGGTCTTTTTTTTAGAGCAAATACTCTATAATCTGTGTGATTTTTTCTCACTGTTACTTTATTTTATAGAACGAACGCATATTCAAAGATAATAGTTAATTCCGTTCCGTCATGATTCACTTCACAGAAAAGATCCAACGATTTTGCAGAAAAAAATCGTTGGATTTCAAATGATTTGATGAGTATCAATCTGTTGATCTGTGAAACATTTTGGTCATACATGCACGAATAAACGAAAACCTACTGTATGTAGTGCAGAGGTGTGCAAAAACCGTTGAAACCGAATTAACGTCAAAATAAGTTTGTTATAGTAGCGTCTTGACCATTGAAGTACATGTTTAATTTGACGTTTATTCGGTTTCAACGATTTTTGCACGCCTCTGATGTAGTGTATTGCAACCAAGGGGGTGACATTCGCTCTGAAAAATGCGACCAGTTTTAGTGTAAATTTTTCCCTGTTTTCGTACACATTTCACAAGACATCTCTAAAACTACATAGGTTGCAAATTTGGGGTTTTTGGTTGCCTATTCAATATTAAATTAGATTTTATGTTTTATTTGTATTTTTTGCTAATTCATTTTACAATGACAGAAAACAGCTAATAAACTCAAAAGTTTTTTCGGCTCGCTAAAAACATGGGAAACATAGGAAACGTCATGCCCCTGATTGCAACCATTCTATGCAATGCCCTACCTAATGCACACTCTATTATACTACTATTCGAATTCCAGCGAGAGAGCAGTATAATTCAAAATTTTGAGTTGTATGTTCTAGACAGAATCATGTGCTGGTCAGTCCTACGGATTAACGTACTTAATTATAATCAAAATAATGATTAGATTAGACTATTTGCATCAGTTTCCTTCTAATCTGTCTCTCGTCTTAAGCTGTAAGTCTGTCAATGGTTACAGCTTAAGCCGACAGACTACGGCTTATTGGGAAACTGATGTGAATGTAGTCTGATTATTATTTTAATTATACACTGAGAGAAATCCGAAAAAGTTAAAATAACATTCCGGAAATGTTAATTTTACCTTGCAGTATTGATCCGACATCGGTGTAAATATTACCCTTTTTAGGTGTATTGGGGGTTAAAGTTGCCCTTTTTCATGTTAATTTTATCCTTAAAAAGGTGTAAAATTAACATTAAAAATGTTGATACATTTTTACACCTAAAAAGTGTTAAAGTTATGAGGAAAAAAAGTTAATCGCACCCTCTTTTTTCTCAGTGTTCTAAATGAAACGTAATTCTCAAATTTAATTTTTTTCCATACTTTGGCTATGATTTGGCTAAAATTAACTGCTGTAGAAATCTTACGGAACGAAAAACTATTGAAAAAATTCTTTTTTTGTTTGTAGATAATAGCTGTACTGGCACTCTATACCAGTTTCTCGGCTTAAGCTTTAATATCCAGCACATTAGGATCCCTATCCCCTAAAGGATCAAACTTTAGTAGAATTTTGGAAATCTGAAGTTTCGAATTTTTGACGTCGCGCCGTAAGTTTGCTCATTCATCTGTGCGGTCGTTATCAGACCTAGAGATCAAATGGTTAGACATAAAGATTTGGGATCTTCGGAGAACTCTCCCATAAGTCGACAACAATCTCATTTATAAGTTGCTATCGACTCTTCAGTATAACGTCTAATAAAATCATTTTGTAAAGATCGTACAACATCCGGAAAATCTTCCGGTCTTCTATTATGCTTTTCAAATTCAGACATTACTTCTGTCAAGAGGTCAAGGCTGTTATTATAATCACCTAAAACAGAACAGTTTTCTCAGTCTTTTTCAAATAATTTTGCACCATTATTGCATTGAGCACTAAAAAGTATTTTCAACATTAAATTACCCGAAAGAATATTGTTGCAAATATTTCAACAGTTAAATGATTTGCACGGCATAGTCCCAAACTAACTCTATTTCATATTTTCCAATTCTTTTCTACGTATGATAACGCAGCTTGAAAAAGTGGTTACTGAGCACGTTTAATTCTTGAACTTCAGCTATAATTTCGGCTACAGGGGCCCATCAAGCCTAATAAAAAGTGAAGCCATTTTTCACTTTTTTTGTAAAACTTTTGCAGATATTTCACCGCGACTTAAACAAATTTGCTCCTAGTTCTTGTATTATTTCGGCAAACATTATGAAATATATATTTTTAGATACCTTTAAAACACTATTTCGAATTATTATATCAGACTGATAAGTTAATTGTCTTTAAAAAAAAAAACTTGCCAAAAGTCTTCAGTGCTTCTATGCAAAAACGTATGGAAAAATAAAATGTCGAGAGGCCCCTGCTCTGCTATGAAGATCCTATAATTCAGTTAATTCCTTTTTATCTGAAATTCTATTGCATTCTTCAAATAGTTTTCAAATAAGTTGATATCCAAATTTAACCCTTTAAGGACGAGAAGATCAAAAATCGAGGGTCAGAAAAAATCATTTTTTCTGACTTTTTAGAGCAATACACAATAGGGCGTTTCAACTAGGAAAAAAATTTTTTGGCACTATTCTCACGGTGCTGTATTTGATGAGACAAGAAAGTTTTTCTTCTACGACCATATGATCAGACGCCGTTTAGAGGTGGCTGAACGACCCTCTTTGTAGTGTAAAATCCGGTAAAATCAGAAATTTGTTCTACAGAGAGGGTCGTTCAGCCACCTCTAAACAGCGTCTGATCATATGGTCGTAGAAGAAAAACTTTCTTGTCTCATAAAATACAGCACCGTGAGAATAGTGCCAAAAAAATTTTTTCCTAGTTGAAACGCCCTAATACACAACTTTAGATGCCCGTAGGAAAAAATTCATTTTTGGGTCACCGGTGACCCAATCGTCCTTAAAGGGTTAACTGAAGTGAATAAGCTCAGCTTGACTGAGCTTCAATATAATTAATAAACGTTCGGCAATTGAGTCTTGAAAATAAAAACTTTAGGTATGAACTGCCCTATTCTTGTATACCTTAAGTTTTTTTTGTTTTTTGCAGTATATTTCTTACCTTTTGACTTATGGATCGATGAGAAAATAAATTTTGAGAGCATAGCACAAGAATTATGAGTTCGAGTTGTTTGCTCAATGTTTTATTAGTTAAAATAAAATTTCATTTGTCAACTGGTCTTTTGAGGCATATTTAATAAGTATTGACAGAGCTTTGAATACATTAATTTCTTGTTAAATTCATCCATGAACAGATCTAATTATAAAATTTAGTGACATATTTTTGTGTCATATGGTCATAACCATCATTTCAGGACAATAATTGGTCATATAATAATTGCTGAACTTACAGTGATGTCATTTACATCGTGGTTAAGCTATTATTGTACAATTATGACTACCGGTAAACCATGGTTGTTCATTCATTTCATAAATTACATACCTCAATCGGGGTTTGCGCAACTTGGACACTGTAAATGGCAACAAAATGTGGTTAATTATTTGCAGTGAATCTGAATAATCTTACATTTTGCTGCAAGAGAGGGTAGGGTAGTTTCAAGCATGCATGGCTTTTGAAAATATAAAACTTTGGGATTTTATGGGAAATGTGCGATTTTTATTCTCAATTGGCCAATACTCAACCGCAGCTATCTGAACTTATTAGTTATCGCGTTAAGAGAAACTATTTGTTTTAAGTGAGATATTTAGGGAAAAAAAACGTTTTCGAATAATCCCATTTGAAGTTACATAGCTTGAAAATGTAACCTGAATGTTCTCCGAATTAATATTGTATGATTTTATTAAAACAATCATTAACCAACGATTGACACGCGTAGTTTTTACGTATAAATCGTCAAAAATTTCTATAAAATACAGTGGGTGTCAAAAGTTTGTTACGTCATGTATGTTCGGGAAACCATGTGGGGAAAAAGATAAAAAAAAATTACTTTTTAAAATTATTCTTTTTGCAAATTGGTTGCCTGTAATCCGTAGATCTTATTTATAAATCATAATTAACCCATTCAGTCAATGTACCAGAAATACTTGAGATAGAATGTTCATATTTTGGGATTACTTTCATACAGCTCAATAGATGAATTTTTTGAAAAGAAATAATTTTTTTCCATTATGGGGGCGCGGGGAGCCTCTATCAAACACACGTCTTAACGGTCACTGAATTTAAATTCTGTGCATTAATTCATTACAAACTCTATTGCTTTAGATAGAGTAACTATCCAAGAACACCAATTGGCAACTAGAATTCAAATCAGGAAAGAGGAAAGAGGCCAATTTTAACAAATTCGACGGGATGTCGTATTTTCCGTCCGCCATTTTGAGCAAAAATTTTGCATGACCTTCCGCGAAGCAAGAAAATAATAACAAAATGTATTTTCATCTCTGTCGGACTATTTTTGTCAAGTAACTGAATAACTAACGTTACTAAAAATCCATTCCCGACAGCAATTCAGATAAAAATTGCCCAGAAATAAATCATCAAAAATCACTCAATTTGCGTATGATGTATAATACAATGGTAAGGAATGGGTTAATCTTATTTCATATGAAAAATAATTGTTTGCCAAAAGTTGATTATTTTTCATGCGTCAAAAGTTTGTTAAGTCCATTGGAAAAGTACCTCAAAAAGATGAAATGCGTGCAACTAACTTCTTTCAATCCAGTTATATTTTGAAGTTATGTCATTTTATAAGCAAATAGAACATTTGCACATTTTTAAAATTTTCAATGGTCAATATATGTATATAAACAAGATGATAAATAATAAGAAATAAAATGTTTTTTTGTTAATTTTAAATTTAGGTTAAAATGGCAAGTTACAAGAAGTTAAAAGAAGAAAAATTGTGCAGAATGCCGGAATGAATCTGCGTCATAAATTTTCTGTATTGGATGGAAAATCTCTACAGGATGTACGTAAAATCGTCAAAATTTATTTTAAAAGAAATGCAGTCTCTTTGGAATTAAAAATCTTACCTAATCATAATTTTTTTTAAAATTTATTATTCTTTTCATCCGATTTCCATAAATTGATGGATTTCTCTTCAAAGTTTTGCTTTAATGCTACGAAATACAAGTAACATTTTTTTCCATAAATGAAATCTGAACAATATTTTCATATTTACATTTTAATTGAATTTTCCGATGAAGAAGAAAATTATTTACTGATTAAATATGCATCTGATTGTTTTCTCTTATTTACATTTGTTTTTATTTTTGTAGCTTTGTCATACGGTGTACAACAAAAAATATTTCCTTCACTGGAAAATATCAATACCATATTAAATAACAATAATTCAAATATGGGTGGTACAAAGCAAATTTCACGGTTGTGACTTGCGAAAAATTTACACTCATTACGAAAATTTAAGACATGTGTTTTATGTGTAAGGGTAGATGGGCTATGTACAAAGTTTCAGCTTATGTGGTTGAGTCGCAGCATCATGCATATCATTTGATGGTATGGCAACAAAATTCAATTTTATACATCGTTGACTTCAAATAACTAATTTGAAAGGACGAAAATATGCTAGAGTTGTCAACTGAAACATAGAGTTTGTGCTTTTATTTACAACAACATACATATGGTTGAGATAAATTGCTACTACTATTTTGGTTTAAAGAAAAATATTGTATAGTGCTGTTAGGAGGATTCATAAATTTATATGTGTTTTATTTAGGGTTTTTGGTTATATGCAAATTAGTTTAGTCATTTGGAGAATGTGACAATTTTAATATGTCACTCTAGTATGGACAAAACAGAAGAGACCAATTAATTAGTGGTGACTTTGCAAGTATTACAAATATGCTTGTTGATTCAGTATAGTGAAAACTGAAAACAATAAGAATGTTCATCATCTAGATATTCACAATGTTAATTAAAATTTATTTGCTTTCTCTTCGTAACTCAAGAGATGCAAATATATGAGAAGTGGGACTACTCTCTATATAGGGGAAACTGGGGCACCACCAAACACGGGGTACCACCAAACACTAATTTTTATTTCTAAACTACTTGGACTATTTCGACCATTCCTTCAGTGGACAAGCATCCCTATAGTGCCTATAAATTCCTATAGGTCTTATCCTCTGAAGTCGAATATCCGATTAAAAAAACGCAGTGATTGGTGGTACCCCGTGTTTGGTGGTGCCCCAGTTTCCCCTAGTACTGAAATTACCTAAAATACAAACTAAATTCATGTGTGGTGGGTCCTGTTTCCATTTATAGTTAAATATACGTCTTATCAGTCGATGGAGTTCATAGATCAAATCAGAAGAATATTTATGTTGTTAGAATACGGGAGGTGAGCTAAGGTTCTCCCTAAACTCCCAGTGGATGAATCTTGATGTTGTATAGTAAACGTATATGTAATGTTTATACAAAACATACGAGTTCATATGTACATAACCTTCTAGAATACCACCTGAGTGAATTGGCCATTAAGTTTCCCATCCACACGCCTCTGGATGATGTTAGAGGCAAGCAACTTGGTGCGTTCACCGGCGATGTCTCGGATAAATTTACCCAGGAAATAGTGTGCGAGATAGACGAAAATTCCATATGTGGATATTAGGTTGATCGATTAAATTAAATGGTGTTTATTTCCTCTTCGTATGGAATATATCCATGTAGAGAACCTCACTACCCACCTATTTACGTTTGCTCACTTTGACTTTTGACCACTCGCAGCCCTATATAATGTAAGTTATGTGGGAGTTTTCCTTCTTCTGACTTTTGTGTATTCCTAATATTGTTTGGGCGCAAAAAAGGCGGTCTGGCATGTTGCTCTCCACAGAAGCCGAAAGATTATCGTGCAATTTGTGTTAAACATCCGTAGTTTAAAACTAAAATACAGATGGAAATACCTACTGATATAGCGAACTTTCGGGATCTTATTCTACTGCATAAACTCTACGATTCTGAGGGGAGGAACAGAGAGCCCTCCACCCCTCGAAAACACCCTTAAATGACTGGCAACCGAAGGAAAGGCGACTCACAATCCCGGACTCAAGGAAACGATGTAGTTGTTTTTTCTGAACTTTTATCTTACTTCACAAATACACTCTTGCAATAAATCTCGCGGACCAGCGGGACGACTTAATGACCGGGCGATGGTTCGTAGGATAACCTACCCTACAGGGTAACTTATTCACTATTCCAAACCCCTTACGAAAATTTCTTGAGAGTAGTGATTACTCATGTCCATTCTTACTGTCTTATTAAAAATAACACAATAATGGTGCTATTCCACTGAAAAAGTGACCATGTTTTTTTTAGCACATTACTGTTCTCAAGTACTAAAAAAGACCATGTCTATTCCCATACGTCATTTCTTGAAAATAATGAGTAGAGACTATTAATGCTGCTCGCCGACTGTTCACCAATGAGCATTCACGGGAAAACTCATGGAAAACCTGGGAAAACCCGCGGTTGAGGCTAAAGTTGCCAACTCCCGGTCTTCCAACTGCATTACGCAACCAAGCTGATATTACAGGTTACTCCACACTGACCGAATGTCTGATAGCATTGTAATCGGGTGAAAGCTTGCTTGGAGGGAATATCCGAATTCGGATTTCGGTTAAACTTTTTCTTTGTGTCGGTTCCTGTCATGCCTATTTGGTGATTTTTAAACACGATGAAGACTGTGAAAAATATGAAGTTTTTGTATGGAGAGAAGGACCTTACATCCTGTCTATCATGATAAAAAAATGTACAAAATACTATGAAAGTGAAAACAATAAATTAATCTTGTCGATTTCCCAACCGAAATCCGAATTCGAATATTCCGCCAAGCAAGCTTTCACCCGGTCACAATGCCATCTGACATTAATTGAAATAACATGTGGGAACTGGGAACAGTCATGGTCTTTTTAGTACTTGAGAACAGCAATGTGCTAAAAAAACATGCTCATTTTTTCATTGGAATAGCACATTGTGAGCAGCACAAAAGTCATGTGCTGCTCACATGAATTATAATCTTAATTAAAAAAAATCGATTTTAAGGTATATACGTAGGGGAAATTAGAGCAGTAGTAAATACGGGGTAGTCGTGTAAACACTGATTTTCATATCAGAACTGCTATGTCGATATATTCAGGAAACAAACATCTCTACAGGTTCTGTTCAGTAATAACTTTTCGAAGAGATAAAGCCAAGACAAACCTATTCGAAAATATACCAGAAGCCTAAAGTGCAAGTTCACGTACTCTCCGTTTTAGTGCTGATTGTTCTGCCATTTAGAATTTCTGTATTTTTAACAATTCAATTTTTTTGAAGTTTTGTGGAAATTCAGAATGGAAGAACTTTATATTGCAGTTTCATTAAAATAAATGTTCTCTTCATGGACTTGCTCACTTTTGTTTAACTCGTCGGTTTAAGCTCCGAACTTCCAATGGGCCTTTATATAAGTTCTCTCTGATATACCTTCGAATCTGTACAAAAAAGGGTTGCAAAGCGTCCCAGGCTTTGCGAAATGCTCGAACTCGTGACTTATATACTATACGGCAAAAGTACTTTCGCATCATTTCCGGTTTTCAACCGATTTGAACCGATTCATAAATCTCTCAAAAGATCCCCCAAAATAGTTTTTTTTGGTTTGATTTTTGGAAAAAAAATTTTATCGGTTATGAACCAGTTCATTACCGATTCAAAATCGATTTAAACCGGTTTAGTTTTGTCGGAAATTCCAAGACCTTTCCATCGGCCCCAAACATGACCCCATTTGCTTGATAAATACGCTCTCTAGTGTCTTTTTTGTGAGTACTCAACGATATTCTGAAGGCACAATCGATCAATCGGTCTTCACCATCGAAACGAGGTGGACGTCAGATTCGTGGCTGTCTTGAAATGGGAAATAGGACTGAATTTCGAGAAGCTTGTGATTAAGGGTGCTTCAGCATGTTGTAGTGTAGGGCCTGTAACATTCGTACTACATTTCGAAAATGCGTTGTACTATAAGTAGTATATATTGAGCAAGTCGGCGTAGATGACGTCACGCGCTGACGTCATCATCGAGCAAGTCGGCGTGACGTCATCCGGTGATGACGTCATATTTATGATGACGTCACGCTTATATGATGATGTCACATATTTTCTGACGTCACACCCTGAAGGCATGACGCAATATTTTGGGATGACGTCACACCCCCACCCCCTGGGAGGCTAACGTCACTGGGCGGAAATTTAAATTTGAATTTTCCGTTGGTATACGAGCGCCACCTTTGATTGTGAAATTGAAATTTTGACCGCCATTTTGAATTCCCATCCGCCATTTTGAATTTTGGCCGCCATTTTGAATTCATGCCCGCCATTTTGAATTCCCATCAGCCATTTTTATTTTTATCCGCCATTTTTTTTATTACCGACCGCTGCTCCTATTTTTGTCCGCCATTTTTATTACCGACCGCTGCTCTTATTTTCTATGCGCGCGCCCTCTGTTATTCCTATTATTAGCTATTTCCGTAATTTTTTTTTCGCGACGTGAAAATTTTTTGGCCGAGACCTGGGATTGAACCGACAGATACTTAAAGTCTTAAACGTAATGTGTACCACTGCTTAGACCACTCGGCCACGGCGGCATGTTGATGGGCTCCCGCTGAATCGTGAACCGTTGCATCGTCCACAGGCTGATGTCACCCATGCATAGATATCTTATATAGACATTTTCCATGCATGCATACATTTTCATACACATACACATGCCCCGTGGGAATAATTGCGCGCGTCACTTGGCGGGGAAAAACAGTGCGAGAAACAGATCTCGGGTTTCGGGTTTCAGAGTGGCGCGTGGTAACTTCTGGATATATGATCCGTACTTAAGAATGCATCCTATTGCAAAAAATGGCATGGAATGTGTCGTATGGAGGCGACTATAAATTAATTGTCGTGGGAATATTTTAATTGCTGTGGGAATTTTTTCTTCCCTTTGAGAGCTATTAAAGGCTTCTTAATAAAGAGGATAAACGTTTTTACAGTGAAAATAAGTGCTTTTCATATAATTTCACATATGTCCCGGGAAATTAATTTACTCCACCGCACTTTTAAGGGAGATCTTTCATTGGGATGATCTTTTATCTACGTTGAATAAAGTATATTTTGCGCCTCTTTATTTTACTTGCCCATACGTTACTTCGCAATTTTAGTGGTATGACCACCACCCATGCAGCTATGGGAAAGCATCTTCAAAGGTGGTGGAATATTTTGTAACCCTAAAAAATCAGTTTTTCAGGGTTATATCCTAGCAGTGTGCGGAGAAGGGGTTGAATACAGTTAAACGTTGCTTCAAACAGCTAGAGGATGTTCCAATTTAGGGAACTCTAGTGGCACGGGCTGTCTAATTATAGCAAGAGATTCTTAAGATCTGTTTAATTCATGTATTTTTTTTCTGGAGAATCTTTCTTATGTTTACCAAAAATTTTCATTTCTACCCCTCTATTTACAATGTCCGATAAATTTCGCAGTGTCTCTTTAGATCATGATGATCCATATGATCCACTGATCTCATGACTTTTCTTTGTCCATTTTTGTGAAAAGCATTTCCATACACTGATCATGGATCTCGAGTATGTGATATAAGCTCGCTATACCTAAATTATTTCCTAATATTGCAAACTGATGGTTGAATGTACCTACTTCCCTTTCTATGCACTTGCCGCCGGAATGACCGAAATATGATCTCCTGCATCGCTCATGAGTTTTATGGAGTGGAGTGAGGCGATTAAAAGAGGAGTGAAAAATCGTCAATGAAAGCAAATTTCATTCTTTGTATATGAATCATTTAATTTTCTTGGCCGCAAGTGAGGAAAGAATGGGAAAAGGTGTTAGGTTTCTGATAACTTTGCAAGAGAAACCCCACCCTCCCCTCCGCAATATTACATATTTTGAATTTATAATTGATGCTTTTCTTACTATTTGCAATGTGTTGTAAAGAGACCTGAAGAAATTGCACATGAACCTTAGCATAAAGATTTGAGGAACGGCAACAAAATAACAAATCTGAAGATGGTTTTTCATATAAAATCATTTTTTCTCAAATTATATAGAATGGGGTGAGCATGTCACTGATTACTGTGGAGCTGATGAATGTACCCCTAAAATTTAGTTATGTGCGATACTGAATGTTTCGGCTCCAAACAGCTGAAAAGCCGAAGCTAGAGGAAGAGAATAATCCGAATCCCGTCAGATCATTCCCTTGCTCTGGTGAGAACTTCCTGGGGAATTCTTCCACTGTTTGGACTGACTCTCGGCTGTTTTCACGGCCTCTAGTAACGGCTCTTTCGAGCCACCGGGCTTAAGGCAGTAATGCCCCCTTGTGTAGGCTACCCCCGGGGGTGCCTCGAGAGAGTTTAACCAAGGTTAGAAATAAATTTCCAACCTTGCAGTCCGGCAAATGAATGCCTCTAGGAAAAAATCCTCCAGAAATATTCTCAAAGCCTGCCCTAGGTCTTAAGGCTTCTTGAAGAGAAGCCGCTGTTTCCTGGCAGTAGGGAGCCAATTGGCCGCTGGTAATCCTTAGGCAATAGGATGCCGCTGGTCTTGGGCCAAAAGGGAGATGCGATTTCTCTGGAACAAGCACTCTCGTGCTGCTAGAAGTGAAACTCAGGAATCTCTATCGCAATCTGATTTATTTAACAAAAATTAACCCTATTTATACAAAATCATTTTTACCCCACTTAATTACTAAGGTGAACTCCGTGAACCCATAATGCGTCATTGCAAAATTGCACATTCTTTATTTTGCTGACGAAAAAATGCTGATCAAGAAGTGAATGAACGGGTGTCATTAGCACTAAGCATAATGACCTACTTTCAATAAGAATTTGACAATTTTCAATCTCTAATATCATAGAAACTACTTGTTAGAATGGTAGCAAATTGATACCAGATAGAGTTAAGGATATAGAAAATAGGATGGTAAAAGTTTAGGATCGTTTAGCATCCTAGTTTCTTCAATATTTGCCGTTAAAGTGAGGCTTGTTTTGTATACTTCGTGAAATGACTCGATTTAACCAAAACTAAAATCCGTATATTAGTTAAACTATTCGTCTCTAATTGAAATGACAGGACATTCCTAGTAGTAAAAGTATCTAAAAATAGTTTAATAGTCCTTAAATCCTTTAAGGATAAGTCATTGACTTGAAAAGTAGGGGTAACGAAAACCTTTGTAAAGTCTTGGTGAAGCCAAAACTATCCGACTTTTGTGTTGAATTATTCGTATCCTTTTTAGGATGTGAGGACTTATGATGAATATCCTGGCGATTTAACTATTCAAAAGTAGTTCGATATGAATTAAAACCCATTATTATCCCTCAAAGATTAAAAAATTCTAATTTGAAAATAATTTGTATGAACGTGCATGTTCATCTTGAACATACTGGGGCCCGCGCCCTGGAATAACGGATCCTCTTAGTTGCTCTTGGAGTTGTTTCCTATGGCTTTTAGGATTCTGTATCTTCTTGTAAGGAAGTTCTGAAGTTCTTCCAAGGATGGAACCGTCGTTGTATCAGGCAAAGTCTCCTCAAAAGCTTTAGCAGTTTCAGAATCAAATTTGTTCATGGCGATGGATACGATTAAGGGATCCCAGGAACTGATGTCGTACTGAAGATTCTTAAGTCCCGTAAGAGACACGTTGATGCGATCATGTAGCCCAATAACATCTTCAGCGGAGTAGATTTTGAATTTCTTGTACCTGACTAAAGGTTTGACGTAAGATGCGACCAAAATCCTTTTACTTTCATATCTGGTTTTAAGGATGCTGATAGCACTGGCATAATTGGTGTTGGAGAGTGTCAGGTGATCAATCAAGGACAGTGGTCCCTTTTCAAGGTATGACATCAAATACTGGAGCCTTGTTACATCCTCGAGCCTTGGATTTTCGTGAATGACCGTATTGAAGAGCTCAAAGAAAGAATGCCAATCTTCTTCGTTGCCGGAAAACTTCTTGATCTCAATGGCAGGTAGTTTGGGAAACTGGACTAACCAATGAGACAACAGTCTGATGTCTTCCTCAGTTGATGGAATTTCTTCTTCCGTTGGATTTGAATGAGCCATTCTGATAGTAGAGTTGTAGGGAATTATTGAAGAAAGCTTTGGTGTGTGTCAACACTGGACGTGTGATTTATCCAAATGTAATCTGATCCTCACTGTGCCTTCTTCGCGCGTCGTGGATTGCCGCTTCAATCTTCCAACGTTTGCACTTTTGATTTTTAATTGTAGATGAATTGTGTGAAATTAGTGCGGAATGTGACGTGTTGGACTTTGCGACCTCTCCGTGAGATAGTGATATCCGTGAATATATTTCGTGAGTGCGTGGATGGTGCAGTGAGTCTGTGATAATTCTGTATCTCTAGTGGATTTTGAAGATACGGAAGAATGTGTGGTGTCCCACAAGGAAAAATGCCTGGATTGGCAAGTTTATGAAGAAGCACTCAGATATAGAGTGCTCTTGCTGCTTTTTTGATTCTTGGACTTCCACCCTCTTGTCTTCTGGAAATGTTGGAGCGAGGTGGTGAGTCAGCAAGCTGTGGCAATCAGCGAATGTGATTGTTTTTCCCAATGGATCTGGGCGGATGCTGGATTCTTTCTGGAAAGGCGTAAATTTCCCAGAAATTGATGAAGTCTGGTGAGTAAATTCACCGGAGATCAGTCAACTGATAAAGTGTTTTTCTCCTCGAGGATTGTGGAGAACGTTCTTATGGTAGTGATCTTCCGAATAAGATCTGGATGGATGTCGTCTGGACTGGACCTTAAAGCGACGTTGGACTTTTCTCAATCTTGATTCGATGAGAACTAAACTGTAGTCTGGAACCTTCTGATGAGGTCCTTTAACGATAGAATATCGTTGGATCACCGGAGACAGGACTCGATGATGGATTCTGCGATGTTTCCTCAAAGAAATGCTGCAGGCTAAAGATTTGGCAATGGATCCGGTTTGCCGTTGAATGGGAACACCGCTCGAGAATAGAGGGCACCCAACACAGATTGGAATAAATCTGCTGATCACGTGAGACTGGACTCAGTGATGGAATGACTTAGAAAAGTCGTCTGCGAACCTCCTGAAGACAATGGATGAAGGATGAGCTGTCCCAGGACACCTTCGCTGGAATCCTTCCAAGGAGTCGTGCACTACTTCTTGGAGAATTATCTGTCTGCTGATGAGACGGGAAACGATGAAACTGATGTCAATCGCTGGTGAAATGACGTCTTATGGAGACTGACGTCACGGTGAGTCGAATATCTTTCCAAGATACTCTCGTTGGTATGGTCAGTGTCGCTGATAGATCACTGATGAGGTTCCCTTCTAACTGCTTGTCGTATGTCCACAGGGAAGAAGCAGTCCTCTGGTTGGTGATTAACGTCCTCTGCGTACACCTTGGGTTGGGACCTCAACGATGCCGGATAATCTTGTAAGGATCATCCGGCTCGAAGGACCATGTTTCGGCTCCAAACAGCTGAAAAGCCGAAGCTAGAGGAAGAGAATAATCCGAATCCCGTCAGATCATTCCCTTGCTCTGGTGAGAACTTCCTGGGGAATTCTTCCACTGTTTGGACTGACTCTCGGCTGTTTTCACGGCCTCTAGTAACGGCTCTTTCGAGCCACCGGGCTTAAGGCAGTAATGCCCCCTTGTGTAGGCTACCCCCGGGGGTGCCTCGAGAGAGTTTAACCAAGGTTAGAAATAAATTTCCAACCTTGCAGTCCGGCAAATGAATGCCTCTAGGAAAAAATCCTCCAGAAATATTCTCAAAGCCTGCCCTAGGTCTTAAGGCTTCTTGAAGAGAAGCCGCTGTTTCCTGGCAGTAGGGAGCCAATTGGCCGCTGGTAATCCTTAGGCAATAGGATGCCGCTGGTCTTGGGCCAAAAGGGAGATGCGATTTCTCTGGAACAAGCACTCTCGTGCTGCTAGAAGTGAAACTCAGGAATCTCTATCGCAATCTGATTTATTTAACAAAAATTAACCCTATTTATACAAAATCATTTTTACCCCACTTAATTACTAAGGTGAACTCCGTGAACCCATAATGCGTCATTGCAAAATTGCACATTCTTTATTTTGCTGACGAAAAAATGCTGATCAAGAAGTGAATGAACGGGTGTCATTAGCACTAAGCATAATGACCTACTTTCAATAAGAATTTGACAATTTTCAATCTCTAATATCATAGAAACTACTTGTTAGAATGGTAGCAAATTGATACCAGATAGAGTTAAGGATATAGAAAATAGGATGGTAAAAGTTTAGGATCGTTTAGCATCCTAGTTTCTTCAATATTTGCCGTTAAAGTGAGGCTTGTTTTGTATACTTCGTGAAATGACTCGATTTAACCAAAACTAAAATCCGTATATTAGTTAAACTATTCGTCTCTAATTGAAATGACAGGACATTCCTAGTAGTAAAAGTATCTAAAAATAGTTTAATAGTCCTTAAATCCTTTAAGGATAAGTCATTGACTTGAAAAGTAGGGGTAACGAAAACCTTTGTAAAGTCTTGGTGAAGCCAAAACTATCCGACTTTTGTGTTGAATTATTCGTATCCTTTTTAGGATGTGAGGACTTATGATGAATATCCTGGCGATTTAACTATTCAAAAGTAGTTCGATATGAATTAAAACCCATTATTATCCCTCAAAGATTAAAAAATTCTAATTTGAAAATAATTTGTATGAACGTGCATGTTCATCTTGAACATATGGTCCTTCGAGCCGGATCATGTTTCGGCTCCAAACAGCTGAAAAGCCGAAGCTAGAGGAAGAGAATAATCCGAATCCCGTCAGATCATTCCCTTGCTCTGGTGAGAACTTCCTGGGGAATTCTTCCACTGTTTGGACTGACTCTCGGCTGTTTTCACGGCCTCTAGTAACGGCTCTTTCGAGCCACCGGGCTTAAGGCAGTAATGCCCCCTTGTGTAGGCTACCCCCGGGGGTGCCTCGAGAGAGTTTAACCAAGGTTAGAAATAAATTTCCAACCTTGCAGTCCGGCAAATGAATGCCTCTAGGAAAAAATCCTCCAGAAATATTCTCAAAGCCTGCCCTAGGTCTTAAGGCTTCTTGAAGAGAAGCCGCTGTTTCCTGGCAGTAGGGAGCCAATTGGCCGCTGGTAATCCTTAGGCAATAGGATGCCGCTGGTCTTGGGCCAAAAGGGAGATGCGATTTCTCTGGAACAAGCACTCTCGTGCTGCTAGAAGTGAAACTCAGGAATCTCTATCGCAATCTGATTTATTTAACAAAAATTAACCCTATTTATACAAAATCATTTTTACCCCACTTAATTACTAAGGTGAACTCCGTGAACCCATAATGCGTCATTGCAAAATTGCACATTCTTTATTTTGCTGACGAAAAAATGCTGATCAAGAAGTGAATGAACGGGTGTCATTAGCACTAAGCATAATGACCTACTTTCAATAAGAATTTGACAATTTTCAATCTCTAATATCATAGAAACTACTTGTTAGAATGGTAGCAAATTGATACCAGATAGAGTTAAGGATATAGAAAATAGGATGGTAAAAGTTTAGGATCGTTTAGCATCCTAGTTTCTTCAATATTTGCCGTTAAAGTGAGGCTTGTTTTGTATACTTCGTGAAATGACTCGATTTAACCAAAACTAAAATCCGTATATTAGTTAAACTATTCGTCTCTAATTGAAATGACAGGACATTCCTAGTAGTAAAAGTATCTAAAAATAGTTTAATAGTCCTTAAATCCTTTAAGGATAAGTCATTGACTTGAAAAGTAGGGGTAACGAAAACCTTTGTAAAGTCTTGGTGAAGCCAAAACTATCCGACTTTTGTGTTGAATTATTCGTATCCTTTTTAGGATGTGAGGACTTATGATGAATATCCTGGCGATTTAACTATTCAAAAGTAGTTCGATATGAATTAAAACCCATTATTATCCCTCAAAGATTAAAAAATTCTAATTTGAAAATAATTTGTATGAACGTGCATGTTCATCTTGAACACTGAAACATTTTACATGTTTTTCACTGATAACTTGTTCCCAGATTATGTTTATCCCTGCTAGACTCTTCTTGAAAGTAGAAAAGTGTGAAATCCTCTTCTTTTTATTCATTCATTCATTTTCAACCGCTTATCCCTATTGGGGTCGCGGGCCCATGACATCCAAATTAGTAGCCCACGCTTGTCGATCGTCCGCCACTTCAGGAAATATGTTCGGATTCGATCCCAAGGCGTTCCAAAGCACGATTCTGAATTTGACTCAGCCACCTTGTCCTAGGTCTGCCTCGAGGGCGACGCCTTCTCACAATGAATTGCATAGCTTTTCTGGGGAATCTTTTTTTATCCATGCGCTGAACATGTCCATACCATCGAAGTTGTGATCTCTCAACCCGAAGAAAGCTGCTCGACTCTTAGTTCCTCACAAACGGCCACATTCCTCACTCGATCTCAACGAGAAATTCCCTTAACCAACTGGAAGTATCTCATCTCGTCAGCTTGTATTCGCGATCTTATACTTTCGGTCATTACCCAAATCTCATGACCATAGGTGAGAATAGACTTCTTTTTATGAAATGATCATATTTTTAGTATATTCCCTCTGTGAACGGATCAAAATAAAAGCCTCAAGAGGATGTTTAGTAAAAGAATGTCACAGATTTTTGCTTTAGACTGAATATGGAAATTTGGCTTGCACTCACTACATCACCACGGAACTATGTCCTCTTTAATTCTCGGGCAAAAATTTGTCCTAATATTATTGTTGTTAAAATTTTATTTACACCTTTTACACCTTGCACTGAAGAACATCGAAAACTTTATTTGAGTTGAAATTTAGAAATTTCTGTGTACCCGCCACACCGTTTGGAAAATACTTTAGGCAATCGTAAATGTTTTGTTCTGAGATATGAATCGATTTTATTTGTGAAACATGTTAACAGGGTAATGCATAGTCTCTTAAAATTCAATTATCTGCGATTTTGAGTCATCTCACGCGTTTTCAATGATAACTCGTTGCTAGATTGATATGCATTTCTGAGAGACTTTCTCATATAAAATAGAAGATGAAGATCTTTTCTTTCGAATAAAATCTTAGCATACTCTTCAGATAAAATTAAGATGGTGGATGTTTAATAAAAATTGAAGCTATTTCTCTTTTACTCTGTTAATATTTTGCAGATTTTACACGTTGACTCAAACAAATTAAACGTGTTTCAGATAGAATGCAAAACCTCGAAGTATATCAGAATGATAAGTCTGTTATTTTTTAGGAAAAAAGTTCCCCAAAGGTTTATTGTCTCTATGGAAAAACGTATGAAAAAGTGAATTTTTTGTACCCTCCACTGTAAAAATGTTTTTTCTTCAAATGAAATAGTGAATATGTACCCGTTATTTAAGGGTTGCATGACCTTCTGTAACTCGGCTTTATGTGATACTGAACACTTCATGCCTTTTTCATGGACTATTTTTTATCATTTTGATAACCTTTTTTTGAGAAATCTTAGAAAATTAAAATTGAATGCGTCTTCTTTAAGAAAAGACTACTTTGTATGATGGCCTTAGTCAACGAACACCAAAAGAGAATTTTTAAGAGATACTCACTAAAAGAAAGTCACAGACCTGAGTTTTCATTCATAATCAACATTTTCAACCGCTTATCCCTATTGGGGTCGCGTTCCCATAACATCCAGTTTAGCAGCCTACACTTGTTGATCCTCCACCACTTCAGGAATAAGTTCAGGTTCAATCCCAAGGCGCTCCGAGGCAAGATTCTGAATTTGACTCAGCCACCTTGTCCTAGGTCTCCCTCGAGGTCGACGCCTCCTCACAATTGCTTGCCTAGTTTTTTGGGGTATCTTTTGAGTTTTCATTGATTATGGGGATTTATCTTTGCACTCACTATCACTACAAATCATCTTTGAACTCTATCCACTTAAATTTTTGGAAAAAAAAATCATCCTGGTATAAAGAGCGGGTACCACCAAGATTACCTAGAAGAACTATGAAAAACACATATCGGAGCAAACTCGATTTAAGCTCAATTTTTGTAATCGTTCCACCTGCTCTTTAAAAAAATGCTTTACATGCCATTTTCCTAGACTTTCCTCTGAGATATTAAAAAAGTGTATATGCAGCAGAGTGACATGTCCAAACAAGTTTTATCGGATATGAAACAAAGATTTTGCACACTTTGCATTTATCTTGGGAAATTTCGTTGATGTGATCAAAAGATCTTCGAAATCTCAGAGTAATACCGTTTTATAAGAATTTTATCAACTTAAAAAAACTTTTATTTTTGGCAGAGATTTAACGTCAAGTAGAAGTGTTGGTGAAAAGGAGGAAGAAAAACAACATTTATCGCGATCGGTTTTTCTCCAGAGATCTTTTCACCGAATGTTGAGTTATGTGCCGTAAGCTACGGGGGTGGAATAGCTGCTGTAGAATTTAACCAAGAAGACATGGTCGTCTTCTGTGAAAACGGACTAACTTTAAGAAAATTGTTGGAAGACAAGATGAAAAAGATGATGCCAATATGAAAGGTAAACCTTCAACTTGAAGATTGTGTAAAAACCAGTAATCAATATGCCGTGAAAAAAAATATTTTCAGAGGTATACCGAAGTAAATTTAGGAGTACTAAGACTGAAAAATTCTTATTTCTCAACCAATAATGCATTTAAACCATCGATAAACTATTTTCGCATTTTTCATGAAATTCCATTTATAGCAAGTAAGTCAATAATTTGTAAGACATCAATTTCTTTTTATTCTTCCACTTTTTGACTATACCACCTCTTACCTGTGTATAAAATTTTTCTTCTCGACTCTGTTATAAAATTAACTTTGCTTTCCTGACTCTTGCAGAAAACGCATTTTCTTCTTTTTAAACAATTTTATTTCCTCTTAATCATGGCTGATTTTCATATGTAATGACAACTCATTAAGATATTAGCTTCGCATTCAATTCTCTCTCTATTACGAAAAGTATATTCTTGTAGTCTCAACGTATGGTTCTCGACATAAGGGGCAGTTCCTTGTTTTTGAAGCACACTCTTGACATGCAGCAACATGCCCGCATGGAATAAAGGCGGTGTTGTATTCATTGTTATAGCAGATTTTGCAAATTTTATTTGGTTGCTCTATAATCTCATATTCTGCTTCTTCTATACCAGAATCCAAGGTATGATCACCAAAGAATATCTCAAACAAATTGTCAAGTGTATCCTCGTCATTGATGTTGAAAAATTTTAGCATTAAATGCTTTTTCTCCAAAATACTCATTTCTTTTCCGCTTTTCACCTTTCTGAAAATTTTTTCCACCACACCCTTACGTAAAGTCTCATTGTTGGTTGCATGAAGAAGCTCGATCATCTCACCAATTGACCTTTTATGCAAAATTAGCTGTACCAAATCGGACTCTGATTTGTCTTTTGCAAAAAGTTCTGCTAATTCTCTCAAGTTGTGAGTACTCATTGCGCTGTAGATTTCTTCTGATTGATTGATTTTCCAAGATGCCCCGTGTTAAATAATTGCAAAATATTATGCCAAACAGTTTTTATTGAGAAAAAAGAGGGAGGGGATATAGGAAACTTTTGTGGATGCAAATCCTGGCACTGATTGTGTGAACACGCAAAAAAATTGGTACTTTTAATTAATTCTATGGCATTTCACACAGAAAAGTGTATATCGCTATTAGAATCTCGCTGGATTTCTCGTATATTGCAACATTTGCTCCTCATGATCTCTTTCTGAATCAACCAGATTTTATTAATTGTATCGAGGCCTAAAATTAAGTTTGTCTTGCCCAAAAATGGGCCACGTCAGTGGCAAGCGGTATTCGCATGTTCTTTCGACACTTAATTTAAGCTTCGTGATGGAAGGATCAGTCAGTCCCCGGGGACTACCCAAGAGCACCGATTTAGTATTGATTATAACCCTAAAAACGCGTGGAGGTTCCTTTCTTGCTCCCAATCAACCAGATTTTCCATAAAGCTATAGGTCTTTCTCCTATGCTTTAAAATATAATAATTTATCGTCAGTTAATATTTTCATTTATGTTTGATTTGATCTACAATTTTCTTGCTAGATTCCTCTGCTTCACTCCTCTGGATTTCGCACAACTTTTAGATGCTGTGATATAATTCATTTAAAATTTCTTCAGTATTAGATTTTGTCTAAATTTTCCCAAATCTTTTCAAGTTCCTCTTTTATGGGGCTTTGATCGCAGTGATTTCTCAAATCAGGCAAAACAGTTAATGTCAAAAATAATTCTTAGTTTTAAAGGGTTCAATCAAGAAGGTGCCTTTTGCTTCATGGCACACTTATGTACGATGGCCAAATATACCTTTTGTATGGTTAATTTTTTGGCCTTAGCATAGTAGTGAAGGACTTTTGAAGCTTTGGCACAGTTACCGATTAACTTTTGCGAATGGAAAATACAAATTTTGCTATAGCCAAGAAACAACAATGCAAAATATTTTACTATCTACATAGATTTATTCGAAATTTTGTTCTGTGATCAGCTATGCTCTTTGACTGCTCCACAAAGGAGAAAATAATCCGTGTGATCCTCACATCTTGCCCATATCTATCCCCATGGATTACGAATAACCGTCGCAATTATCATAAATTTGGTATCAATAGTTGCGTTTAGTTTTCCCAATGGGATGATCTGCTGCAAGAAAATACTTGTACATTTCTATAAATTCACTATTACTTTCATATCAGTTGAGAACAAGACAGACATTTTGATGGTTAAGGGGATTTATCTGCCGTAATAGGAAACTCCGAATAATTATTTAAATCAGTAAGTAAGCCTTATAGAAGAGTATGACGCCACACGTATGGAGATGTATGACGTCATATTTCTGATTACGTAACATGTGTAATATACGTTCCAATGACCCCCCCCCCGTCGTACCCCCTATCAAACCACTTACGCAGAAAATGATGACGTCAC